>NC_074725.1:30363083-30545583 GCF_947242115.1 Biomphalaria glabrata | reverse complement strand
CTATATTCTTTTTTAGCTCTACACAAGTTCAGAGGTCAGAGGTTAATTTACTTCCCATACTTCCCCCGCCTCCTATCGCTAATATTATGTTTTTTTTTCCTTGTTCGGATACATATAAATATATAGTGTTTGTGTTTAGTTTAAACTACTTGTTATAAGTATAATTAAAATAATGTAAACATAATTTGACCTAATAAAAATAATGTAAACATAATATATCCTCTGTACCTTTAATTATTTTTCTTGTTTTATTCTTCTCGTGTCAGTGGCGGAGCTAGGGTATTTGGTGCCCCGTGCGGCCCGCACAACCCGCACATTGCTAGTTACGCCTCTGTCCCGTGTTAATGCCACGAACGAAATAATATTGATTGTCAAGCGCTTTCAGGTTTAGCTCGTAGGAAAGTCTTGCAGTAAAGGGAAAGTCTGTATCCAACCTTCGCTGCCTTGCGGCTAAGCCAAAACACTGGAAAGGCTTTGAGTGTCAACTCTGTTGAGAAACCAGGGCAGCTTGTAGGACACTGTGCAGACCCTGCGACACTCCTATCCCTAAACTGTATCGGGTATTGAAGTTATTGCTGTGTGAAAGGGGGTGGGGTGGGGACTGATGTGCAGATGACGAGGCCTGGATCCAAGCTTCGCTGCCTTGCGGCTAAGCCAAAACACTGGAAAGGCTTTGAGTGTCAACCCTGTTGAGAAACCAGGGCAGCTTGTAGGACACTGTGCTGACCCTGCGACACTCCTATCCCCAAACTGTGTCGGGTATTGAAGTTATTGCTGTGTGAGGGGGGAGGAACTGACGTACAGATGACAAAGCCCCCCGTCATAACCAAGGTGTCATCCCGCCGTCCGCGACATGAACTATATTCGTCTTACAATTTAAGGATGCCAATAAATGAGAATATGAAAGTAAAAAAATGCTATAGCAGATACTTTGCTATTCTACAGGACGGTTAAAGGGAAACTCCAATGGTTTTGCAAATTTGAGTTATTGACATATTTGAATTCTGCGTAAAAAGTTGTAATAGTAAACATTTAACCATTTTTTATTTAAATGCTTAGAAACATTTATATTTAATAAATTAGACAGTAAATTTTTGACATCTCCCAAAAAAACGGGATGCTTTGAGATTTTGTTTTTAGGTTAGGCATACGTCACTTCCATCAACAATACTGAAAAGGAAACCAGATTTAACCAATCGTATCGCTTCATTCTCACGGGCTCTTGGGCTTAGTGACGGCCTATTCCAGAGCTATGGTACAGCTATAAGTTATTCAAATGGATGGTTTTAAGGTCATACGATGTGAATGTGTGGCATTGCATCGTATTGATTTCAAAATCAACCACCGTAAGAAAACAAACAAACAAACTTCGAATGGATGGTTTTGAGGTCATACGATGAGAATGTATGGGCATTGGCATCGCATTGGTTTCAAAATCAACCACCACAAGAAAACAAAGAAACAAACAAACTTCGAATGGATGGTTTTGAGGTCATACGATGAAAATGTATGGGCATTGGCATCGTATTGGTTTCAAAATCAACCACCGCTCGGAATCCGCTATCGGAATAATTTAAATAGGCACTCGCTGAACCTCCAAGAAAACATTGAACATCTATATTTCATTTAGTATGGGGATCCAACCCAGGACTTGTGTGACAGGCTCGAGCTAAATGGGAGATGGCATAAACACGGCTTGGTATAGGACGTAACCACATCCTGCTACACAAGTAAATATCACACCAGTACTCCAGGTTCCAGAACATCTTGATGGGCTCCTCTCCAGCCAATAAGACAAATTTAGTGTGTGACAAAAAATGAGTAAACTAAATGTAAAGACATTCCAATGTAAAGATCGTACATTTTTCTTTAAAAAAAAGTAATTATGTCATAACGTTTGATTCAGATAGGACTGCTTATAAGTAATAGTGTCTTAAAAGTGTTTCAAATGAACAAACAAATGTTCTTCCTAAGTTCTAATGTGGGCCCCAACTGGCCTTGAGGCATGGGCCGAAGCGTAATGAGCTCCTTCGCGCCATGGTTGCTACGCCACAGTTGTGGGCCCCTATTGCTTGTGGGCCCGGGTTCATTGAACCCCTTCGCGCCATGGTTGCTACGCCACAGCTGTGGGCTCCATATTGCTTGTGGGCCCGGGTTCATTGAACCCCTTCGCGCCATGGTTGCTACGCCACAGCTGTGGGCTCCATATTGCTTGTGGGCCCGGGTTCATTGAACCCCTTCGCGCCATGGTTGCTACGCCACAGCTGTGGGCCCCATATTGCTTGTGGGCCCGGGTTCATTGAACCCCTTCGCGCCATGGTTGCTACGCCACAGCTGTGGGCCCCATATTGCTTGTTGGCCCGGGTTCATTGAACCCCTTCGCGCCATGGTTGCTACGCCACAGCTGTGGGCCCCATATTGCTTGTTGGCCCGGGTTCATTGAACCCCTTCGCGCCATGGTTGCTACGCCACAGCTGTGGGCCCCATATTGCTTGTTGGCCCGGGTTCATTGAACCCCTTCGCGCCATGGTTGCTACGCCACAGCTGTGGGCCCCATATTGCTTGTTGGCCCGGGTTCATTGAACCCCTTCGCGCCATGGTTGCTACGCCACAGCTGTGGGCCCCATATTGCTTGTTGGCCCGGGTTCATTGAACCCCTTCGCGCCATGGTTGCTACGCCACAGCTGTGGGCCCCATATTGCTTGTTGGCCCGGGTTCATTGAACCCCTTCGCGCCATGGTTGCTACGCCACAGCTGTGGGCCCCATATTGCTTGTTGGCCCGGGTTCATTGAATCCCTTCGCGCCATGGTTGCCACGTTACTGGCTACAGCACTGGTTGCTGCAAACTGCCTTAGGGTCGCCATCTCCTGATTTTTCCCCAGGGTTGACTCCCGAAGCCTTTCCCATGATTGAGTAAGGCTGCAAGAGGTTTGAATTCAGAGTTTTCCTTCTCCTAGGTGGGTAGCCAGCATTGGCTAACAAGCCCCTTCTGCCCCAAGCTTACTGGTTAAGGCGCCAGTTACTCGCCTTTGCCCCTTCTCCTGTTAGTGAGAACAGTTCCGCCGGACTCAATATCCACACGTGAAGGCCAGGAGTTGGACTTTGTCAGAGGCTATTTGAGACGCATTCAAATATTCAAATGGTTCCGCAAGGTTGTCATTGCCGGAAGTGATAATGGATGTAAGCACTCCAATACCTATAAAATGCTCCCTAATGGCGTGCATCTTTTTTTAAAATAGTTACCATTGAAGTTCACAATAATCAGTGTCACGAATAGTCTATATATAGAACGCACGCTCAACTTTTTGGGTGTTCCCTTGCTAAATGGTTTGTTTCGTATTCAGTGCTATTTTGTTTGCATTTTTTTCCAGGAAGTAGATCCATATTTTAGATCTGCGTGGAATTAAAAATATTATACAAGATTTGAATTCTTACACTTCAGATAAAAAACAACAATTAATTGTTTGGAGTTAGAGCCAGGTATTACAGACAATGAACAGTGTTTGCGACAAGATGTAAACATTACTTACATTTTGTAGCAACAGAAAACTGTCCAGATCTAGCTCTATCTATATCTAGATAGCTCAGATAGTAGGTTCTAGAGGTAAAAATATTAAATATAGTCAATATAGATCTAAATAATAAGGTAAAATAATTTTATCGGTCCAAGCAAATGGAAATTCAGTTTGACTACAATTGTCCACCTCAGCGTAACTACTGTAACAATAGTAACAGGGCCGGTCCTAACAATTGCGGGGCCCTATGTGAAATTGATTGCGTGGGGCCTAGTCTGGGTGGGAATAAGTGAAAGTTAAGATTTTGTATTAGAAAAAAAATCAACTTTGAATTTTATTCATTCTTTACTCAGTACACAATTGCGATCAAATTAACTTTACTTTACGAACCTTGCAGCCTATGGCATATTTATATGTCAGTGACTATAAAAGTATTGGAACTTCCGATTAAGGTGAAAATTCGCTCGATTATTACATTTTATTACATGAAAGCTAACAATGCCTTTTTTTCTTTTATCGCGCGTAGAATTCGCGTTTGCCGAAATTAATGACCCACAAATGACAATTTCGTCTATTTTTCAAGAGATTTTTATGAGTTTTCAGGAGATTTTAAAAAGCGCATTAAATAGCGTATATATTTTGCAACTTAATAATTACACCTAGAATTAGCCCGGGGCCTATAAATGCGCGGGGCCCACTGCAACCGGTCTAAGACCCGCCCTGAATAGTAATATAGATGCAAATACGGACAACATTCACATGCGTAAAATTCACACGCGTAAAGTATCCAAACACACACACATATACGACCAGGCTTTAGAAATCAGGCTTCTATGTACTGTACTTCTCGGTACTTCTCGATGACGGCAGATGACCTCGCATTGCAACACAGACAGAAAAGTGGGATAAAGGAGTGTTTAAATCTTTCTGTTTTACCTTAATGGAGAGGAGACGAACACTTATACGCGTAGGACGTAATCATCTTTTTTTTTTTGAAGTAACGTCTGTATTATATAAGATAAGATAAGAAGTGTTTGAGTAAAATATCATTGATTTTTTTTGTATCAATACTAACTGTTTGTTTGTAAAATGTTTGACATGTTTCGGATGTTCCTTCAGAGTTGAGAAGATAGTTTACTTCCTAGTCCAAACCTTCCTCAGGACGACGGGGGTATGGGAGCGGGCAGGGTTTGAACCCTGGACCGTCGATAAATCCGAACGACAGTCCGGCGCGCAAAACCGCACGACCAGGCAGCCACCTGTACTCTACTGCCTAAGTTTCTCTCCTGGTCTTCGACCATTACACTTTTCCTACATGTTGACAAGATTCCTATTCGCGCCTTAAGGGGAGAGTACCGTTCCATCGCTGCCATATTGCTCATTATTATTATGTTAGAAACGAACGAAGTATTCATTCTCTGGTACTACCAGGGTCGAGTTTCGTTAAAGAGAAACAAAATTCATTGTAGTCTCCCTTTATCAGTTTCCGATGAGGAATTTTATTGTGATGTGGCAGGTCTGCAGTAGTACCGCCCTTTGACAGGCAACGAGAACCTTCTTAGGACCTTGAAGGTATTTTTATTATCATATCATAATATCATAGTATTATATTAAATCAACGTTGTTTTTTTTTCAAATTGATTCGTGTGTTGTTATCGACAATAAATTATTGTTCGAAATTTCGAATTGATCCAAGAATAGGAAGTGAGAGAAATAACGTGTGCAATATTTCGACGTGACAGACAGACGGAGTGGATTGATATAAGCTCGGTAAAAATCGAGAATAAAATTGGTAATCTTATAATAAAATGCTATACAAAAACGAACTATTTGTTTTGTTAATAAAATATCAATACCATTGAAGCTAGCTCACTTCAATTCGTAGCCTACTTTAAAAAAAAACAAAAACAAAAAAAAAATTGATGCTAGACATTGAGTTTAGAAACAGATTACATTATTAAGCCCTAAAAAATATATGATTTCACAATTTTCAACATAATTAAGTCCAAATTAAATATATATATATCTAGAAATCATTAAAAAAACACACAATCATTTTGCATTACCTACCAGTGGCGACTTTCAAATTCCGGGCTCGCTGGCACCAAAAGGGCTGGTGAGCCAAAGTTAAATGATCGCTTGGAATCGAAATATGGCCGTAAAATAGTAAAGAGTCTTATAATATTCTCTTACAAAAAGGGGCCCATATAACGTCAAGCCTGGCCCTCAAGTTTCCATTTAAAGATCTTTTACATACTCTACAGCAGCGGTTCTCAACCTTTTAATCTCGGCGACCCCTTTTTACAATCCCCTACTCTGCCGCGACCCCCCTCCCCCAACTCACACACAGCAATAGAAGAGTAGACAATATGCAATCCATATTTTTTATGGGTCTTAGGCGATCTCTGGCAAATCGTCAATCGACCCCCAAGGGGGTCGCGACCCACAGGTTGAGAACCCCTGCTCTACAGCGTGGTACTATCCTAACGCATTAACCGTAAAAAAAAAAGTAAACAATCTTTATCTGTGTAGCGCGCATGCGCTGAGCTTAATGAAATCTCTTATACATAGAATCTTTTAAGAGATTAACAAGCAATATAAAGTCTATTATTTTGCAAACACGTATATTTAGGTAAATTTGAACTTAGTTGGACTAAAATGAATTTAAACTAATGTAAAGTTGGGCCAGCGCGCATTGATATTACACACCAGGCATCACATACAAGTACACACACGCACGCTAGAGTTCTGTTCTCGATGCGTTATCAAACTTTACATATTACACGGACAGATACGTATGGATGCACATTATTATCATGACTTGACTTGACTTAATCCTGTGCACTCCCAGGGGAGCATAAGGCGGCAACCACACCTTTCCAACGAACTCGGATCTGAGCAGCTTTCTTCATCTGCTCCCATGTCATTCCGGTACCCTCAGCTTCACTGATGACTGACCTCTTCCAGGTTTGCTTGGGTCTGCCCACTTTCCTCTTTCCTTGTGGGTGCCAGTCAAGTGCCTGCCTTGCAACATTGGTAGCTGGTTTTCGCAGGGTGTGTCCTATCCAGCTCCATTTTCGTTTTGCGATGTCTTGGGCTATGGGCTTTTGTCTAAGTTCTCTCCCACAAATCGACAGGAGTTATCTTTTATGGCCACCTAATTCCTAAAATATCCGGCGTAGACATCTGTTAACAAAGGTCTGGAGCTTTTCCATATTTGTTTTAGTGACTCTCCATTATCATATGGCACGCGATTTCAGGGCCGGATCTAAGGTAAAATCCATGGCCGGTTTTCGGCACCCTGTCCGACCCTTGGTAAATAGTGTCATTTTAGTCTAGTCTTTTCCTTTTTTTTTTTCAGTGGTTACATGACGTCATCAGACTGGGACTCAACACGGGGCAGCTATGATTCACTTGGCCAGAGAGCCCTGCTCGAGGAGTGGTGAAGACTGGAGGTATTATCAGGGCGCCTGCGGGGACGACAGGGAGTCACCGGTCATGTACGACGCCAAGGAGGCGTGGGAGTACAGCGTTGAGGGGACATCACTCTATGAGGACTTCGTAGCAGACGACGTGGAATTGTTGCAGTTTAACGAGAACAGGAAGGAATCGTCTGCGCGGAGTGCTACGAGCAAGACCACTTCAGGTAAATAGTGCAATGAGGTCCTCAGCCTGGTCCAAAAAAATAGTGCAATGTGGTCCTCAGCCTGGTCCAAACAAATAGTGCAATGTGGTCCTCAGCCTGGTCCAAACGAATAGTGCAATGTGGTCCTCAGCCTGGTCCAAACAAATAGTGCAATGTGGTCCTCAGCCTGGTCCAAACAAATAGTGCAACGTGGTCCTCAGCCTGGTCCAAACGAATAGTGCAACGTGGTCTTCAGCCTGGTCCAAACGAATAGTGCAATGTGGTCCTCAGCCTGGTCCAAACGAATAGTGCAACGTGGTCCTCAGCCTGGTCCAAACGAATAGTGCAATGTGGTCCTCAGCCTGGTCCAAACAAATAGTGCAACGTGGTCCTCAGCCTGGTCCAAACGAATAGTGCAATGTGGTCCTCAGCCTGGTCCAAACGAATAGTGCAATGTGGTCCTCAGCCTGGTCCAAACAAATAGTGCAACGTGGTCCTCAGCCTGGTCCAAACGAATAGTGCAATGTGGTCCTCAGCCTGGTCCAAACAAATAGTGCAACGTGGTCCTCAGCCTGGTCCAAACGAATAGTGCAATGTGGTCCTCAGCCTGGTCGGAACGAATAGTCCGACACGCTTCCCATTCGCTCTAGTATATCTGTGCTAGAAACTTAACTTCATGGCAGTGTCTTTCATCCAGAGGCGCAGTGAAGCAAATCGTCAAATCGTTCGCCCGGTGCAAGAAACTTTATCCAGTCCCCCACCGCCCCCCCCCCTTTTATTCTCCATGAACATTAAATAGAAAAATATATAGGCTTACAAATAAAAAGTATTTAATTATAATATAGTAAAATAACATTAGCATGTATTACGTAACTAAATATCCAGAATAATTTATTTTTCGCATCTCTCTGCTTCTGCCACCCACCCCCCATTTTGTCGTGAAAAGTTGTTCTTCTTCCCAAGTGCCATTAGAGCATGATGGAATATACCAGGAAAACCAAAGACATACCCAGAGTTTAATTAGGTCTGTAATTGACATGCACGGCTGGATGAACAGATAGTACAGGGGTTCTCAACCTTGTGAGTCGCGACCCCCTTGGGAGTAGATTGAGAATTTGCCAGGGGGTCGCCTAAGACCATCGCAAAATGGATTGTTGTTGTCTATTCTTCTATTGCTGTATGTGTGTGTGAGGGGTGCGTGTCGCGGTTAAGTGGGGGATTGTAAAAAGGGGTCGCCGAGATTAAAAGGTTAAGAACCGCTGACATAGTACGACATAATTATTGTCTGTTTCAAGGAACGACTTTAGATAGATATACTCTGTGGCATTTTACGTCTCAAGTGACGATCTTTGCAACTTCTTGTATGATTAAAGAAGCCAATCCTTGATGCACAGCTGCGGTCACAGGTTGGACATATGTAATCACCAGGTGCCATTGCATTTTTACCCTTCTTTCTACTATTGTGTTTGACACCTGCAATCCGGGGCACTTCCTTTATGCTCGTTCTCCATGTGGATCTATCCAGTGCCACTTTTTCCCCTGCTTCTTATAACTATACATATATGCAAATTATAAAAAAATAGATACTTTTTCAAAAGTTCTACATTAGGCAAACCTTCAGTAACTTTTAGATGGTAAAAGTAAGTTTTCCCTTTCAGACCTTGCGATCTAAAGGGTAGATGATGTAAAGGTCATCTGTTTCCATGGGCAACGGTTCAAGAGCAGGGTGTCACGTGGCCAGCACAATAACCAACCGCCTTTAATTTTCCCAGCTAAAGTCAGGTGCCCATTAGAGTTGGAACTACTCAGGGGCACCCAAAAAAAAAAATGCCGAAATTTACGAATCCCAGACTTCACCGAGATTCGAACTCGGGACCCCAGGATCGAAAGACAAGCGCATAGCCACTCAGCCACCTTGCCCTGATCCCCAACATTCATATAGTTCATGGTTTGAACCGTACAGTCGTAAAAAAGGAAAGTTCCCCGTTCAGACCTCGTGGTCTACAGGGCAGACGATGTAAAGGTCATCTGTTTCTGTGGCCTACGGTTAACGAGGGTGCCATGTGGCCAGCGCAACGACCAACCGCCTTTACTTTTCCCCAACTAATGTCAGGTACCCATTAGAGCTGGGTGGACTCAGAGGCGCCCCTAAGATCCCGAAATTAAAAATCCCAGTCTTCACCAGGATTCGCTTTACCGCTAAGCCACCGCGTAAAGTACCCTAATTGATACCTTTCCATCTATAGGGCAGATAATGTAAAGGAAATCTGTTTCTGTGGTCCAAGGTTTAACGAGGATGTAATGTAGACAGCACAAACGACAGGTAACCATTAGAGACGCCCTACATATCCCGAAATTGAAAATCGCCAAGGATTCGAACCCGGGACCATCGGTTCAGTAGCCAAACGCTTTACCACTTGGCAACCGCACAGTCGTAATTTTGTTTTTTATTAATAGAAACCTGGTATATTCGATATAAACCAGTTACATCTCTATATAATTCAGTTTAAACTGGAATGTTATTTTACAGAAGAAGGAAATGAGTCATCTGCAACGGATTTGTTTGATTTAAGACCATCTTCCAAAATCATTGACAAAGTCTTGTTTATCTGGCACACTGCTTTAATGGTCAGTATCCTTTAGTTTTATCCTTTAATGTATCCTTTAGTTTTATCCTTTAATGTATCCTTTAGTTTTATCCTTTAATGTATCCTTTTAGTTTTATCCTTTAATGTACCTTTTAGTTTTATCCTTTAATGTAGGCCTATCCTTTAGTTTTATCCTTTAATGTACCTTTTAGTTTTATCCTTTAATGTATCTTTTAGTTTTATCCTTTAACTCTTTCTCCCTTAACTAACGATACCAACGTTGATTCCACCAGAATGTGGTAAATAATTACGGAGAGAAAGAGTTAATGCTGTATCGATATTCATATACCGTATAGAGCCCGCGGGTTAAACAAGTTTTTATTTTAAACGCATGGCAACTGTGCCGGGAATACAAAGGTGCGGAGTTTACAAACATTTATACAAAGCTTCTATCAACTCACTCTGTCTATATATCTGTTCATGTACTTGTCTGTCTGGCCAAAAGTGTGTAAACGTTTTTTCTCCGACACCCAATCTCGGATCAAGGTGATATTTTGCAAAATTATTTCTTTTACCTGACACCACAAGAATCGGTGACCGGTCATTTCATCCCCGGTCATTTCATCCCCTGGTCACTTCATCCCCTGGTCACTTCATCCCCCGGTCACTTCATCCCCGCTCATTTCATCCCCAATTAAATATTTTATATATAAATATGATTATGTAGAATGCTTTCTTTTTGACATTTTATGACTTGTTACTAATGCGTTTACAGTGTTTCCTCTTCCACTTTGTTTTTTTAATGAGAAATCTTATATTATATTGTAAATCTGGGTGTGTACTTAGCTATAGCGCTTCTATTGGATGTGGGGGTTGTAATATCATAATATTTTCCGATCGAAGACCAAGGTTTGGTGGAAGTAGTAAAAAATCATTTGAGAGATAGAAGTGCGATTACAATAATTATGACCGTGCCGCTGATAACTTAATAATACTTAGTGCTTATTTTGAAAGTCTTACATGAATTCAGATTGGAAGATCATTGCGTGTTGGCTGAGGGCCCTTGGGGGTCTGCCACAGGTGGGCGGGGTTCTAAGTGCACACGACACGTGCAAGCCACTTTCCTTATTGCATTACCGTCGACGACCCTTTTATAACCCGTCTCTCGAGACGTAAAATGCCACAGTGATAGCTATACATTTTTTGTTGCATTTTGGAGTTTACTAAATCTGCATTGAAAAGTTTTTGACTAGATTTTGTTTAGTAAATTGATTAGTGAATTATGTGACTTGTTGATGAAGTAGCTTGTTACATTTCTTGCCCTGGCAGATGGCTTGCTTGTTTCTGATACTTATCGGCATCCTCCTGCGGTTCCACTTCACTGACATCGTCACTAACAGCGTTAAGAGCCATCCTGCCTTCAGTGAATACGAGAAGTTTGTCATCTTCAGAGCGCAGCCGAAAGAATTCATCTTTGGTGACCTGACCCAGGTGAGTTCATCTTTGGTGACCTGACCCAGGTGAGTTCATCTTTGGTGACTTGACCCTGGAGGAGTTCATCTTTGGTAACCTGGCCCAGGTGAGTTCATCTGTTTGACCTGACCCAAGAGTTGATATTTGCTGACTTCACCAAGATGATTTTTTCTTTGGAGGCTTGACCCAGGAGGAGTTTATGTTTGGTGACTTGACCCAGGAGGAGTTTATGTTTGGTGACTTGACCCAGGAGGAGTTTATGTTTGGTGACTTGACCCAGGAGGAGTTTATGTTTGGTGACTTGACCCTGGGGTCCTGGGTTCGAATCTCGTTGAAGACTGGGATTTTGAATTTTCGGCCTGAGTCCACCCAACTCTAATGAGTACCTGACTTTAGTTGGAGAAACTAAAGGCGGTTGGTCGTTGTGCTGGCCAGATGACACTCGTTAACGGCCAAAGAAACAGATGACCTTAACATAAATCGCAAGGTCTGAAAAGGGAACAATGGACTTGACCCAGGACATAATTTGATTTGTATTCTTCTGTCCTGAAGTGTCTCTAAGTTTAGTGATTTTACTTAAGGCCTTAATCAAATCAAATTGGAATATTCGTTTGTTATAAATCTCACAGCTCTATTTAGTATTTGTTCTAGTTTATTAAAGTTTTCTTGGGTTGGAGAAAGACGGTCGACAATTCTTGAATGATGACCCCAACGGTCCAACAGAAGGCGATTTCATTAGGGGTCACACTATTCACTTTGCCTAGGGCCTTCTTATTCGCTTCGCCTTGGGCCTCCAATTACCGAAGTCCGGCCCTGCGACTATGGTTCATCTCGAAGAGCTTGCGACTGTAGAACTCTATTCTGGATGATGATGATGATGGATACGATTATTCATCAGTTTAGCATCATATCAGAAGTCGCCCCTTTATGTGGCCGTTATATAAGATCTTTCTTTGACCAACATGTCCTTATTTTCCCCTGTGTTCATATTTCAGACTTTGGGTAATGCTTTGATTGTCTTGAACTCTGTCCATATTTTGTGTACCATGATGTACATGAGTTTCCAGATTCACCAGTAAGTACACACATAGTCATAGTCTGCTTATTATTCATTTAGAGGCGCGGTGGCTGAGCGGAAAGCGCTTGGCTTCCGAACCGTGGGTACCAGGTTCTAATCCTGGTGAAGACTGGGATTTTTTTTTTTATTTCGGAATCTGTGGGCGCCTGAGTCCACCCAGCTCTAATGGGGTACCTGACATAAGTTGGGGAAAAGTAAAGGCGGTTGGTAGTTGTGACATGACATCCTCGTAAACCGTAGGCCACAGAAACAGATGACATCTGCCCTATAGACCACAAGGTAATTCAGGTGACCTCTCTAGGTCACCTTTACTTTTGCTTTGTCTCACTCCAGGGCTCTTGGAGGAGGAGATTTGGGCCTCTCAATCCCTCACTCATATGGGCTTTAATGATGGGGATTTTTGCACTTAATGAATGATTGTTGTATAAATGTTTTTACCGCTGCCTGGTCTTGGGTTCGAACACGGTCCACTTCCACCCCATTATGTCTTTTTCTTATTTAACTTTTTTGAAGTAACCCACACGCTTCTGGGAAATAAGAGAAACTCGAATTTTCTAAACAGCTATTTTGAGGTTGTTAGTTGTTTTTTTTTTTGGGGGGGGGGGGGATTCACATTCGTTGAACTCGTTTGACTTAACACTTTTTAGAGTGACTCACTTTTCTAAAAGAATAACGAGCGATACACAATCGGACGAGCTTGTGAGGCGTGTTTCCCAAACTGTGTTCTGTGGAACCCTAGTGTTCCGCGACGCCTGAATAGATGTTCCACAAACTACTGGAATAATTAACTAGTAGGCCACCACGTGAATTAATCTCTCTAAAAAAAAAATAAGCAAAGTGTTCCGCTAAATACTCAGAATGTGCCAAGTATTCCGTTAAGGAAAATGCTTGGAAAACTCTGTTCTAAAGGAGAAAAATGTGTGCATTGTGTAATGTACTAGTTTAGAAAGTAGGTTAGTTTTGTGAGATAAATATAGTGTGTATAGTTTTAGCGACGGTAAAAGTAGTGACGTAGTAAGACAAGACTAATGACTTAGTAGACTTAGGCGAACAAGAAACGAACATGGCGTTATGTTAAAAATAGACAGTATTTTGAATAGTAGTTGAATAGTAACTTGATGTAGCGACGTTTTAGGAAGACTGGACGGATTTCCCGGTTGTTAATAAAATCTCATTTTATAGAACTGAAAGTTGTTATCAACTATATTCAATTTGTAATGTTCTGTGGCTAATGTTAAGTAATACATGATACATAGTCGAAGTCAGATTAGATTAGCCCATAACAATTGTTTAAAATTTGTTTTATTATTATTAATTAATTTTTTTTTTTGGTGATCCTGTACTCTGAATCTCTGATTGTGTCCCTTGTGTGCGCGCGTGTGTGTGTGTGATTCCAGAAACCAGTTCACGCTTCCGTTGGTCAGCCTTGTGTCCGGCACCATCGTCCTGATGGAGGTGACGGTGACCAATATCTACATGGACGAGACATCGGCAGCCAGCATTGCGGCCAAGAAACAACTGCAGGGCAAGTTGAAGGACGTCTATCTGGTGGAGGACAGCTCCACGTTCTCGGTGACCTATGACATCCTGGCATTGTGGGTAGGTCAATTCGATGTTGGTATTGACAATCGATTCGCTCAGATGAGTGTTGTGGACGGCCGTTGACTTGTAGCACCAAACTGCTGGTAGACAACTAAACCGATGTAGGCGTATTATAGTTTAACTTGTAAAACTTGAAATAGCTTCTTTGTGGACAAAACTAAATATAACTTTTGTTAAAATATGAACGAATTCAACTTGAAATTAAAATAATTGTAGTAGACTTAAGGAATAATATAAAATGGTATTTTGAACAAAAAAAAATATCCAACTCACTTCAAAAACATGTCTTTTCACTCTGGCAATCTGGAGTCTTCTGGTGTACCCAAGACAGCTTATGACACTTACGCGTATCTTGCATCATTCACACTGCATAGCCACCAACGAGTCTCTAACTTCTTCTCAGGAGCCAGAAACCAAGGTACGGAAGAAAAGCGCTTAACCACTCTATGCCAACGCGCAAACCCCCCTTCCCCCCCTCCCCCACACACTTTCAAGTGAAGTACTGTACTCCTCTTTAATATTCGGACTCGGATAGTTATAGCGTTTAACCACTCTATGCCAACGCACAACCCCCCCCCCCCCGACACACACACACACACACACACACACTCACACACACTTTCAAGTGCAGTACTGTCTTTAATCTTCGGACTCCAATAGTTATAGTTATAGTTATAGTTATAGTTATAGTTACAGTTACAGTTATAGTTATAGGTTATAGGTTATAGTTATAGTTATAGTTATAGACTCCTTCAGTGGTAGAACGACTATTGTTCATCTCGAAAATTTTTAAAGCGAGATGAAAGCCTGGGCATTGTTTATGGTCGGAACGATGTCGCCCCACACAGTTCCCTCCTCTCCGCGCAGCTGATGTGACCAAAAGGAACGGGAATATCCAATCCAGTTTGGGGACTCGAATAACAGCCTTATTATTATAAATTAAGCCTGTTAACCCCAGTCATGTGACTTAAATGAACCAGATTGATTGGGATATGTATTGAAATGATATGCATTAATTTGGTTATGTATTGATTTTGATATGTATTAATTTTAATAAGTATTAATTTAGATATATATTGATTTTGATATCTATTAATTTTGATATGTATTGATTTTGATATGTATTGATTTTGATATCTAATTATTTTGATATGTATTGATTTTGATATCTAATTATTTTGATATGTATTGATTTTGATATCTAATTATTTTGATATGTATTGATTTTGATATCTAATTATTTTGATATGTATTGATTTTGATATCTTATTATTTTGATATGTATTGATTTTGATATCTAATTATTTTGATATGTATTGATTTTGATATCTAATTATTTTAATATGTATTGATTTTGATATCTAATTATTTTGATATGTATTGATTTTGATGTCTAGTTATTTTGATATGTATTGATTTTGATATGTTTCAGGGTCAATGCTGTGGGATCACAGAGAAATACAATTTTGCCGCCAACACAAATTTGAAATTTTCGTTAAAAACAGACAGCAGACGTAGAACTATACAGGTGTTGTGTTTTTTATTATTTTATAGAAAGGAAGATTTTATACCCTAGCCCAAACTCCAGCAAAACGGCATGCTATGACTGCAGCTCAGAGCGCATACCACACGACCATGATTTTTTTTTCATTATCCATAGATTATTGTTTTATTAAGGTAGTTTTTTTTTTTTTACTTCTTTGTATTTATCCTTTCTAAAGCTTGAAGAGCGCTGAAGCTATGCTAGCAACCAAGGTTCCCCACTGCATCTGGTTTCAGACGCTTATTATTTTCAAGTGGCGGACACTCAGAGGCGGCCTTAGGAGGGCCCCCCCCCGCGATTACGGAAAATCTTTTGTCATCGTCAGCCCATCGTTCAGATATTCGTGGCCCTGATTTGACACTCCCAGGGCCCCCCCCCCCGCGCACTTCTAAGGTCGCCTCCTTGGACATTTAAAGCTAATTGTGACGTGACGATGCCTAACCCTATACGTGCCTAACAGCCACAGACTACTGTAGTAACAATGGGGATCAACCTAGGACGTAATCATCTTCTTTTTTTGAAGTAACGTCTGTATTATATAAGATAAGAAGAAGAAGATAAGATTTGAAATGGTGGGGCCATGTTAGAAAAAAAATTATGACGTCATTAATTAATGTGCTCCAGTCTAGAGTTATCTTGTGTACACTTCTAGCACGGGCATTTGTATTAAGCATGTTAAAATAAGCTTAGCTGGTATTCACAAGCAGTCCCTCTGGCAACTCTACCGTCTCGCCCGGGTACACTTATTGAAATGAAATTTACTACACCCCTTTTAACCGCCCTTCGCTAGCTGGAGGCGGAGCAGCCTTTAGTGTGGACACGTATTGTCAAATTAGTTAATGTGTTTTTTTAAGTGCGGGAAAAGAAACAACTTAAAACAAGTGTTTTCTACCTAGACAGTGTTTCACTGAAGTAAAAAAAAATTGATCTAGTGTTTTCTACCTAGACAATGTTTCACTGAAGTAAAAAAAAAAAATTGATCTAGTGTTTTCTACCTAGACAATGTTTCACTGAAATAAAAAAAAATGGATCTAGTGTTTTCTAACTAGGCAATATTTCTCTGTTTCGTTCAGTACCCTCCTACCTGCTGTAACGTCTCGTTGTTCCTGCTTTCCAAAGGGGCGTTCGAGGCCGTCAAGGAATGCGCCATGACTGGGGAGGGAACGTACTCGGTAAGTAGACCTGTGTCCAAAGTGGTCGAGGTGTGGGGGGGGGGGGGAGGGGGAGGGTGAAGACCGTAGAAACTAATTGTCCATTCTGATTTGATGGGCTACAGCGGGCCTATAGGGAAAAAGGTGGGGGGGGGGGGATAGATAAAAAAAAAGCACAGACTTAGAAAAACCTAAATCTAACGAAAACAGCTTTAACTACTCAGTGTTGATCGCTTTGTTAATCTAGAGTCAAGCTCTGTTCATTTTGTTGCAGGGGCGTAGCCGGGAATTTCCCATCGTTTGGAGGCCCGGGGGGGTTTGACTTCTTTTAGGGCCCCTGCAATTTGCGTAATATTTAATTTTTAATGTAAAAAGAACGCTAATTTGGGGGATTTTTAAATTCTCCCCCTCCTCCCCCCACCCTAGCTACGCCACTGTTTTATTGTTAACCTCATTCTGTCGTACATTGCAGGGCCGGATTTAGGCAGGTAGAGGCCCCGGGGCAGGATTTTTGTGGAGTCCCCTACACCTTTTCAAAAGCTTTAATAAAGATCAACTTATGAATGATAATACTTTATATATAAATGCATAACATATTTTGGAGCGAAAAAAAAAAAAAAAAGTATTTGTATGTTTTATCTCATTAAAAAAATAATAATATGCATATTAAAAAGTGTAATTTTTTTATTTTTAAGACCCTTATGCCGTAAATCCTTAAAGGCATTGGCATATTCCGAGCATGCTACAAGCGTACACTCCTTAATCACAGCAGTGTTTGCCAGCAGACTTAAGATTTTAAATACTGACGGTACAAATTTCAAACTAAAAAATTAAGGGAAAAAAATTAGTTTCGAAATTCTGATATATTTTTATCCCTTCTGAGGAATTCTTTTTTTTTTTTCTGCGGCCCTGCCTTCCCTTAAATCCGTACCTGGTAGATCCCAAAATAAGAAATCCCAATCTTCACCAGGATTCGAACCCGGGACCCCTATTCGGAAGCCAAACGCTTTACCGCTCAGCCACAGGAAGGCTATTTATTCCACCACTCTCTCTTCTCCTCAGGAAGGTTGCTAGTATATATCTCCATCTCTCTCTTGTCCTCAGGAAGGTTGCTAGTATATATCTCCATCTCTCTCTTGTCCTCAGGAAGGTTGCTAGTATATATCTCCATCTCTCTCTTGTCCTCAGGAAGGTTGCTAATATATATCTCCATCTCTCTCTTGTCCTCAGGAAGGTTGCTAGTATATATCTCCATCTTTCTCTTGTCCTCAGGAAGGTTGCTAGTATATATCTCCATCTCTCTCTTGTCCTCAGGAAGTTTGCTAGTATATATCTCCATCTCTCTTGTCCTCAGGAAGGTTGCTAGGATATATCTCCATCTCTCTCTTGTCCTCAGGAAGGTTGCTAGTATATATCTCCATCTCTCTCTTGTCCTCAGGAAGGTTGCTAGTATATATCTCCATCTCTCTCTTGTCCTCAGGAAGGTTGCTAGTATATATCTCCATCTCTCTATTGTCCCCAGGAAGGTTGCTAGTATATATCTCCATCTCTCTCTTGTCCTCAGGAAGGTTGCTAGTATATATCTCCATCTCTCTCTTGTCCCCAGGAAGGTTGCTAGTATATATCTCCATCTCTCTCTTGTCCTCAGGAAGGTTGCTAGTATATATCTCCATCTCTCTCTTGTCCCCAGGAAGGTTGCTAGTATATATCTCCATCTCTCTCTTGTCCTCAGGAAGGTTGCTGGTATATATCTCCACCTTTCTCTTGTCCTCAGGAAGGTTGCTAGTATATATCTCCATCTCTCTCTTGTCCTCAGGAAGGTTGCTAGTATATATCTCCATCTCTCTCTTGTCCCCAGGAAGGTTGCTGGTATATATCTCCATCTCTCTCTTGTCCCCAGGAAGGTTGCTAGTATATATCTCCATCTCTCTCTTGTCCTCAGGAAGGTTGCTGGTATATATCTCCACCTCTCTCTTGTCCTCAGGAAGGTTGCTAGTATATATCTCCATCTCTCTCTTGTCCTCAGGAAGGTTGCTAGTATATATCTCCATCTCTCTCTTGTCCCCAGGAAGGTTGCTGGTATATATCTCCATCTCTCTCTTGTCCTCAGGAAGATTGCTAGTATATATCTCCATCTCTCTCTTGTCCCCAGGAAGGTTGCTGGTATATATCTCCATCTCTCTCTTGTCCTCAGGAAGGTTGCTAGTATATATCTCCATCTCTCTCTTGTCCTCAGGAAGGTTGCTGGTATATATCTCCATCTCTCTCTTGTCCTCAGGAAGGTTGCTAGTATATATCTCCATCTCTCTCTTGTCCTCAGGAAGGTTGCTACTTTGTCCTGTACAACTGGCTGAACAACTACTGTGGCTTCTACTCCATCGCAACTCTCCTCCAGCTGTTTGACATGTTCATTCACATTCTTCTGTACCACAAGCTGATCACCGTGTTTGGGAAGTTCGCTGAGACCAACGCCTCACGCCCCTGAAACATTTTTATCTCTCTTTTACCCAAGGCATCCTGCGATCTCTCCCTTACATCAGACATCCTGCGAGCTCTCCCTTACTTCAGGCAGCCTGCGAACTCTTCCTTACCCAAGAGATAGTTCTTCCCCTGTGCTTTGATACTGCCTATATTGTTTACCTCAATTTGATTTGTATGTTGTTATGTAATTTTATAGTTTTATACAATATTGTAACTTTTAACACCCCGTCATCTGTATCCACCCTCTGATTATACTGTGCATACTCGACAATATACTCAATATATATATATATAATGTTATATTTTTACCTCACATAAAATGTAAAGATTCTTTTTTTTTTTACTTTGAAAAATAATAAAGATTGTCATGTTATAACTATTTTTGTTTTATAACATTTGTTATGATCACACACACACACAAACATATATATATATATATATATATATATATATATATATATATATATATATATAATAACATACGCCCCTGAAGCTTTAGCGACAATAATAATAAAAATGGCAATGTCTTCGATTCCGAAGATTAAAGATGAGTGCAGTGTTTCACATGACTACGCAAACACAGTCTCGACCTACATATTTTCCCGCATCTCGTGCAGACAAAGCCGTGGTTCGCCGGCGGTCTATTCAAGTTAATTCTCCGTCGCCTGCGCCTGTCTTTGGGTCTCAACTGTCCTGCAGCTTTTGTGAGAGCGACAGTAGTGCATATAGAAATTAAGTTAAGAGATTACTAACTACAATGATGATTGTGGATTTGTGGAGGGACGGCCTTAGGTAATTGGAAGCCCTATGCTAAATTAATAGGGAAATAGAAAAACAAAAAATTAAGGGCGAAAAATAAGGAAAAAAAGTACTTCCGGCTCAATTAACTAATTCTAGTTTTAAACCAAAGAAACGAAACGCATCCGCGCAACATAGCCCATTAAAAACATGCATGTAGCTATATCTAAATCAACAAATTAGTTAATTTCACAGAGCTCCGTTAGGGGGAATGTGTTTCATAGGCATTTTATAATCACGAGACTAAAAATAGTTTTTCGACATCTTATGGAATGGAAGAAAAACTTTTGGTCTTCCAACTTATGTAGTCTAAAAAGTAGATCTAAAATTTGGTGAATGAGCCTAGTAGACATAGAACCATAGAGTTCTGTTATGTTTAAGTTTTGATCCGTTTTTTTTTTTTTTTATAAAAATGAGTCCTATGCGAGGCCCTCACCAATAGGAGGCCTTAGGAGGCTGCCTAGTTTGCTATGCCTAGGGCCGGCCCTGATAAGTGGCATAAAACGATTGGGTACTTATGAAATGGGGTTAAAGCCGTGACCAATCGTTCTAGAAGGCTTCAACACTGACCTGTGACGTCATGGACAATTCATGATCGACAGACAAGAAATAACCTTATCGAGCTGACATTGTTAAGCAGCGTAGGAGACCTTTTTATTTTTTTTCAGATATCCCATAATTCATGAAAAGAGATTGCACGCTGCTATAACATTAAAGGCGCGCTATTCTGTTGGACCGTTGGGGCACCAAGCAAGACTCGTCGATCGCCTTTCTCCATTCCTCCCTGTCCTTTGCCTTGTTTAAAACCTTTCAGTGGCAGGCCCGTCCATTCTTTATGCTGTCCTCCCACCCCTTTCTCTGTCTGCCTCTTCTTCTTTTCCCTGGCACTGTTCCCTGAAGGAATGTCTTTGCGAGCCCCGAAGATGTAGTAATATTGCCATAGATTTTTAGCTTGCGTTTTTTCACTATAGTTAGCAGGTCATCATGGGGTCCAATCGCTGCAGTAACCCTGTCTCTAATTTCTTGGTTTGTCATGCGGTCTTTGCGCTATACCAAATCATTAACGAAACAGACAGACTTATACAAAACTAAACAGTTAAAAATATGGACAATATAGAGGGACTTCTTATGGTCCGATAGTTACGCTGGGCAGGGCATGTATCCCGTATGGGGGACGAACGTATGCCAAAGGCAGTCTTTTTTTTTTTGGTGAACTAAAAGCTGGTCGACGTAACAGAGGTGCCCCACAGAAACGCTTTAAAGACCAGCTTAGGTACCAACTAGCCATAGCTGACAAAGAATAAAGCACCTGGTTGCATGCGGCCTCAGAACGAGACAGCTGGAGGTCACTCACGAAGGCCGCGGGATACACATTTGAGACCAAAAGAAAATCCGCTGCCGAGGACAGACCAGACGGCGAAAAGAAAATCTTAATCGACCACCGGCGGACAATGATTATGCTTGCCATGGGTGTGGCAAAATATGTAGGTCACAAATGGGGCTGCGTAGCCACGGAAAATACTGCATTCCTCATTAATCTTCAGACTCGAAGACAAACATTATTATCATTAGGCCTATAGCATTAAAGGCGCGCTGTACCAAAGCATTAACGAAACAGACTGACGATTACTTGTACAGAAATAAAGACATTAATTGTGTTAAATTTACTTATTATTCCTCAATAGATCAGTATACAATTTGTATGATAATCTAAACAATGTGTTAGCAGTCCATTTTGACATGAGATCGGGGGGGGGGGGGGGGCAGAAAGTTGGATTGCCTAACTCTAAGAACACATGCGCATGTCACTCTCTTCGGTTTCCGCTTCCGGTGTTTTCGCTGACATCAGGTCGTGTTGCCTTTCGACAGCCATGAATCTAATACAAATAAATAAAATAATATACTTAGAATAAAACAGCAAAGCTTATACGAAATGTAGTTGTATCATTTAGTTTGGATTGGGTCATTTAATTAGGCTTTTAATAGATCTAGGCCAACAACAATAATGGCTGCCTGGTCGTGCGGTTTGCACGCTGGACTGTCGTTCAGATTCATCGATGGTCCCGGGTTCAAACCCTGCCCGCTCCCATTCCCCGTTGTCCTGCGGGAGGTTTGGACTAGGAAGTAATTATCTTCAACTCTGAAGGAACATCCGAAACATATAAAACATTTTACATTTTACAAACATAATAAATCTGTGATATTAGAAATCTATTTACCAATACTTTTGTTTAGTGTTATTTCATGCTTTTAGTTTTCTCAATACTCTATGATCCTATCACTTATCTAGATCTATTGGGAAAATGGGGCTGGAAAGAAAGCGATATCTGGGTGAATTTTATTGTAATCGTTTTTTTTAAAGCATTTAAAAAAAAAATAAGGGGCACGACCGGAATTCGAGTCATCACTCAAGCCGACATTCTAACCACTCTGCTAGTTAGGTTTGTTTGAAAATAGGGTTAGGGTCTCTATAATATAATTCTCTTCTTCCCTCAAGAGTTTAAACAAGAAGTAAAGGAAAGATCACTCTCTTATTTCTGCGGATAGTCCACCAGAAAACAAGATGGGGGGGGGGGGGCACGTAGTCACATAATAGCAGGGCCAAGAAATATCACTCTTTTATTTTTTAATTTCTACCTCACGTTAAAAAAAAGTAGTAACTATCGAAGCGACACAGAGCATGCTCAAGAGTTTAGACACCATGGAAAGATTACTCTTTTATTTTTGCAACTCGGACGGAGGGAGTTATCCTAGACCGGACTTCATCATTATAGAGCCCTATTCGAAACGGATTTCGCGGGCCAAGTTTAAGTAGGGATACGGATAATAAGTGAAATTAAGAGTTTGTATTAGAAAATAAATTCGTCTTTGCATTTTATTCATTTTTTTACTAGTACAGAATTACTTTACTAGCCTTGTGGGTAGCGAAGTCATACAGTATATTATAAAAATCAGTTTGTTACATAAATCAAGCTCAATAGCAAGAATTACCAAATGTTTCAATCTGTCTACGAGAATTGTTGATCTCAAGTAATTCTTCATTAGTTTGAGGCGCGAGAAGCTTCTTTCACTAGATTCCACAATTGGGGGCATTGCATAATGCCGTTTTTTTTTTATCGCACGTAGGATTGGCGTTTTCCATATTGAATGACACCCCAAAATGAAAATTTTTGTCTACATATTTCAGGAGATTTGTATGCGTTTCAAAAGAGCTTAATAATTTCCGGATATTTCCAAGACTTTTTCGTATATTTTGCAATTTCAGGAAAATTCCAGGACCTCCTGTTAAATCGACAGGAGGTCGCGGGAAATCAGTTATAAGTTACAAAATGGTTTAATTTAATAATTTATGCACCTAAAATTAGCGTGGGTTGTATAAAAGTGCGGGACCCACTGCGGCCGCATAGGTTGCAGTGGCCTAAGGTCGGTTCTGCAAAATAGCGGCGTATGCTACTCCGCCGGTCGACTAGAATATTTATATTATTTGTTTCAAACTTACTTTAAAGCGGCGACCTATAAAGGGGATTAATACAGCTTATACCACTATCTCAGTGAAGAACAATTTCTTTCCCTTGTTCGAGATACCAAACATAATAATTAATTCTCAACAACTAAATAACTAATTGATTTTTTTAAAAATTGATTTTGTTGTTACGGGTAAAAGAAATAATTGTGCAAAATTTCAGCTTGATCCGACATTGGGTGTCGGAGACAAAATTTTTACCAGAAAGATAGATAGATAGAGATTATAAAAACTTTGCACAAAAAAAAAAAATCTAAATCTACACCACAAAAAATAATTCCCAGCTTAAAAAAAAAGGGAGATATCGGTTTCACTTATGCTCTCCAGTCTCGGCTGCTCGTGTTGTTTCCGGTCACGTGGCTACTCACCGAAGATTGGGGTTTTGAATTTGCTGGTGTATAAGATCAGGATTCGGACACGACGCTTGTAGAGCAGGATGTGGACCGCCATGTCCAGCAGCTGGATGACCACGACGATAGAGTAGAGGTTGCAGTAGAACATCAGCCAATCGAAGAGCATGTTGTAGCAGCCGACCTGGGAGAGAGATTTGTGAGGGGTTGACAGAAAAAAAAAGGAATGTTTGAAACGTCACGTCTGGGAACTTGTGATTAGCCTCAAAGTCTTCAAGTCTTTGTATGTAATGTAATATAACTAAAAATTGCACGTATAGCCTGTTCTAATCTCTCTCTCTCTCTCTCTCTCTTATCTTTCTTTCTCTCGCTTTTTTTTTAATTTCTTTCTCTTTCTCATTGGTATCTCTATTTTGTTCACACTCTACTTTTTTTCTTCTTTTCTTGTAATTCCTTCTCTCCCCTGTCTCTCTCTCCCTCTCTCTTTTTGTCTTTGTCACTTTTCTCCTCTTTTTTTTTCTCTCTCTCCCTCTCTCTTTGTGTCTTTGTCACTTTTTTCCTCTTTTTTCTCTCTCTCCTTCTCTTATTAGTTTGGTCTTTTACAATCGACCTCCCCCATCATTGTTTTCCGTCAGGTGCCAATCGTGGCTAAGAGAAGAAAAATTTAGATGGTCTCCCTTGGGTTCTCGGTCTTTGGCTTCGCATTCAAGATTCCGAGTTAAGAGTTTTACATCTGCGTTGTTGTTACGGTCGTAGCGCAGCATGGTGCGAATGGGAAAAAAAAGGTGCGAATTTGGGTATTGAATGGAAGGGATGTTAAAAAAAACAGGAAACCGGAAGGAGATTGACAGAATGAGAGATGAAATGTTTATGTTTACGTAACTTGTATTAAAGTATTTCTAGAGTCAAACCTGAGAGTGTTTTATGATTTTGAAGAGTCTTGTGTCGTAACAGTTGTACTAGCTCAGACCAAAAAAAAATAAAAAAATATTGCTTTATCATTTGGCCCTGAGCCCATTGAAACCCAACCTCCACTCCTGCTACATTCCTATGACGGTGGGGGGCTCTCTAAAAAGGGCCACAAACGCCCCCTAAAAACGTACCGTGTAGATATTTTCGGCCCTGACTGCGCAGTCGACCACAGCTGAGATGCCGCTGATGAACTCTGTCTCCTTGCAGCAAGTTGCGGGAACCTGTGACGTCACACAAGGGACAAGTGTTAGTTTTTTTTTTATAAAAGGGGGAGTAAGTCCATTTTTTAAAACTATCAGCAATCAAAATGCTCAATTAACTGTTCACCATACCTTTTTTTCCCCTTTTTAAGTGTTATTTTTATAAAAGGGGGAGTAAGCCATTTTTTTAAAATTATCAGCAATCAAAATACTCAATTAACTGTTCACCATGCCTTTTTTTCTTTCCTTTTTAAGATTTTTTATATTTACTTGACATATTTGTGTTATCTAAAATAAATTATACGAATGAAAAGTTAGACCAATGCTGAGTTGTTGTTTATTTTCTAAGTAATTTCTTGTTCATTTATATCCCTTTGTTGTTAAACAGCGGCAGTCATGATGTCCTAACCTAGGGGTTCTCAACCTGTGGGTCGCGACCCCTTTGGGGGTCGATTGACCATTAGCCAGGGGTCGCCTAAGACCATCGAAAATATGGATTGTCATTGTCTACCCTACAATTCTGTATTTGTGTATGGCCGGGGGGGGGGGGGATCGTGGCAGAGTGGAGGGATTGTAAAAAAGGGGTCGCCGAGCTTAAAAGGTTGAGAACCGCTGTCAGACATAACCTGTAAAACTCTAGGGACGCCGCCATGTCTGTATTTCAGCAACATCGTTTGGAAGTCGTACTGGTTTATGATTCCACAGCATCGGCCCTGATGATAAAAAGAAAAAGTTGCGGGCATTCGTTATATAACAAATGTATCCATTTGAACATGACCAAAAAAAAAAACAACACAATAACTCAGACTGAACTACTCAACGTAATGTGACTCCGGTTTGACAATTTAGAAAAGGCAATAAACTTTGTATAACAAACCAGACCTGGGTAACAGATAAGAATTTCACAGTATACAACAGTACTAGCAAAACGGAAGACAATTTGAAAAGACCAATATAAAACCTTCAACATTCCTGTATGCGTGCAAATCTTTTGATGTTATTCTTCTTGATACTGTCAGGTAGAGTTGAGCCCTCGGCTCTTGAAACTCTAGGCCATCAAAAGTGAACAAGAGCTCCCTCTCACCGGCCTGAATGAGAACAGTGTACACTGTTCTGTCTGGCGGGTGGGTCAGACTCGCGGCAAGAGACCGCGTACACTAAGACCCCCGCCATTTTCCTTTTCTATACCAGGCTAACAGTGCAGGACACGCCATTTATGTAACGGCCCCTTGAGGAACAGCGCCTGGATTGTGACAAGGATGTGGGAGCTTTTTTATAACTCCGCGCAGTGCAATGAGGATGCTCTCGCACCCCCTTAGGCACCCCCGCGGGAGTCTTGTTTTGCTACCCTTTAGCCTAATCGTTTCCTCTTACGATCGTTTCCACCCGGGCGCCACTATGAGGCAGGGAAGCATGCAAAAAAAAAAAAAACAAAAAAAAAAACCCTACAATAACTCAGACTGAACTACTCAACGTGATTCGACTCTTGTTTGACAATTTAGAAAAGGCAATATACTTTGTATAACTACAAACCAGACCTGGGTAACAGATAAGAATTTCACAGTATACATCAGTACTAGCAAAACGCAAGACAATTTGGAAAGACCATTACAAAGCCTTCAACATTCCTGTATGCGTGCAAATCTTTTGATGTTATAGAAGGATTCTAAGTATCTTATACAAAGATCGCATCTCAAATGAGGAAATTTTGGAACAGGATCACAATGGCGATTGGTCCTACCGATTACCCTTTTACCATTGCTAAAACTGCGCGGCCATTTCCCAAGATTCCCAGGGCCTCGCTTTGATATTTCGACAGGAAGCAGTACCTGGGAAAAGTCGGAGATGAAACCAACGGAAGCGAAGGGAAGACAGCATCAAGAAGTAGACGGGCCTGTCAATGAAAGATTAATTTGATTTTGGGCACATCGGCACATTTTAGGCCACGTATTGCCCCCTTTTTTTTTCAAGGCTTTTTTTTTAATGTACATAATTACTACAGTGATGCGCGGTGGCTGAGTGGTAAAGCGCTTGGCTTCTGAACGAATGGTCCTGGATTCGAACCCCGGTGAAAGCTGGGATTATTAATTTCGTAATCTTCAGGGCGCCTCTAAGTCCACCCAGCTCTAATGGGTACCTGACATTAGTTAGGTAAAGGGGGGTTGGTCGTTGTGCTGGCCACACAACACCCTCATTGACCGTGGGCCACAGTAACAGCTGTTAGACACCTTATTTATATAGGTTAGTTATTTAGCGACGCACCAAAGAAAACGCATATTGAACGGGACTAGTGACGTTTGGGATATGTTGGGTTAGAGACCGGAAAATCAGTTAGCGATAGAATATTCCAGGGTAACGACGTGTTTAGTGACAGAGACTTCTACTGTGGCCTTTTATCAGAATAAATCCATGTGAACTTGTTCTTCATCGTTGACTACATCTCTTCATTCGTTACAATCGATGTGCCAGTTCTTGTTTGTATTGTTGTTCAACTACACGTAATACACCCGAACAATTACACCCAAACGATTGCAGAGTAATTGGTTGACTTCAAGACAGCCTGAACTAGCAACATCACACAGCCAACCTTTACATCATCTGCCCTATAGATCGCTAAGTCTGAAAGGGGTATTTTGATTTACTTTACTAAGTTAATAGTAAATACAGACTGGGCGTTTAAAAGTACACACGCTACAATTCAGGTATTAATATAAGTTTATTGAAAATTCAAGTATTACAGATTTTAGTTAATACGTTATTAATAAAAATCTGTTGTTAATATTTGTATACATAATTATATATACTATTCCCCCCAACTTAGCTCACTTAGGTTCTAGCATTTAATCTCACTTCCCTGATAAAACCCAGAGACTTCCCAGGATCTACGCAGGGGCGTAGCTAGTAATTTTCCATCGTTTTGGGGGGCCGATGGGCTTGACCTATTTGGGGGGCCCTGCATTTTGCGTACGTATTATTAATTTTTAATGTAAAAAATCCACTCATTTGGGGCCCCCTCAAATGGGGGCCCGGGGGGGATTTTCAACTTCTCCCCCAAACCTAGCTACGCCTCTGGATCTACGCTGTCAATCAAAGTTTTGAGGTTATTGGTATTAAAATAGTTGCCAATGAAAGAAGCCCTAATTCTGGAAAAAGACAGAGAAGAATGAAAAGAGATGGTCTACAGATCATGTGTGATGCCCCAACAGTATAACTGACTAAAGTAGAGAACATAAGAGAAATAGAGAGAGAGAGAGAGAGAGAGGGAAAGAGATAAAGAGAAACAGAGAGGGGGAGGGCTAAAAAGAGTAGAATGAGGGGAAAAAAAGTGAAAAAAGAGACAGTAGAGAGAAAGTGAATATTGGAGAAAGAAGAGAAGAATGAGGAAGAGGAAAGAATGTAGAAGATAGACAAAAACAAGGGTAAGAAGAGAGAGAGAGATTAATTTTCACGTCATAACAAAACAAACAGCGACTCGTGACGTAATACCCATATTGCTATGATGTCATACGTGACGGAGAACACGTTGGTGTCGTAGATGGCGTACGACTTGACGAGCTTGTCCTGCAGGGCGTTCGTGGCGTCGGCATTCAAAGCCGCCACCGGCGACATGTAGATGTTGATCATGTTGACCTCTATCAACAGGACCACGCCCGTCAGGAGCGTGACCAGAGGCAGAGCAAAGGGATTTCTGTCACAGAATAAAAAATACGTGGGTCAGTGTGGCTAAAGACATCTTTTTTTTTTTTTAAATTCATCCCCACCCCCGCTACACACTCATTTATCCCTATCTTTATTTTCTAGTCAAACCATTTTCATTTGACAGCCAGCGTTTCCGTTTGGCATCACGTGATACGAGAGTTACGTATTCGGCACATTTCAGGCCATGTCGTGCCCATGAAGCCCGCTAAAGACCCTATAAACTCATTCACAATGAACTCCCTTATGAGACTCTCATAACTATTAAATTTACAGCTCAGAAATTTATAATTCTAAAAGGAAAAGAAAAATCTATCGTAAATATAAGGCGAATTTACGTTAATTTCGACTCTTCCGACTCCGTAGACTCACAATGTGCTGCCTCTGAAGGCCTCACAAGGCCTCACACTAAATGAAGCCCCCCACAGACGCAAAACCTTACAATGTTAAAAATATTACGCATACATATATTAAATTAATCACAAAAAACAAGAATAACATAACAAAAACACTTTTGGAACAAACAAAATACAATTATTATTTTTTTTTACAAAACAAAGCTAATGTTAAGTGTATACATTAATTTGGATCAGTCATGTAATTAAATTTGTAATAAATCTAGACGAACAATATTAAATCTGTGCGATTAGAAATATTTGTGCCACTTGCTTTTATCTTTCGTTTAGACTCTTGAATACTATAAACAAAAATATACATGCTAGACAACTTTGAAGGGAGAACTTAAAGACTGGGGGCGCGGTGGTCGAATGGTTAAGCGCTTGGCTTCCGAACCTGAAGTCCTGGGTTCGAATTTGGGGATATTTAGAGCGCCCCTGAGTCCAACCATCTCTTATGGGTACCTGACTTTAGTTGGGGAAATAAAGGCAGTTGGTCGTTGTGCTGGCCACATAACACCCTACTCGTTTACCGTTGGCCAAAGGAACAGATGACTGTAACATCATCTGCCCCAATAGATCGCACTTGGGTTCTAGTTTTTGTTGTTTTTGTTGGTGGTTATTGGTCCAGGAAGTCTGAACATGTTAGAATTATGCTTTCATTGCATGGCAACATCTCTCGTAAACAAAACATAATACAAATGTTTCTAGCTTTCGGCCAAAAATTGGTCTGAGGAAATTTTAGGAATTTCTAAAATTTAAGGAAAATTCCCATCACTGTATCTAAATAGAGAGAAAGTAAATTTGCTAACCCGTCTAAATATGTATCTTTTTTCTCTATTGTGGGGGCTCCTTTCTGGTAGATACACCTGCCCTCCGTTAAATCCGGCCCTGCTGTCAACACGGGTTTCTGAGAGAAACCTGAAGGTTTTATGGTTTTGTTACCACGAAAGTGCGAGTTGAACAGAGTATTGTAACAAAAGAAGTCTGGCTTACCTGTGGACCAGTGAGCTAAGGTAGACCAGTTGACACAAAATGTAGCCTACATTCAGGACGACCAAGATGACCCCAAGAGTCTAGACAAGAAATAGCGTTAACACTTATTTAAGGGGACTAAACCCAACACATTTAGCCATAATATGTAAATACTAAAGGAAAAGATTAATTTCTCTTGCTGGCATCCAACAAAATAATTCATAACCAGTAACTAATTGACCAAATCGTTTTTAATTGATTCGTGTATTGTCCTCGCCATTTATTGATCGCGCAAAAGTTTCAGCTTGATCTGAGAATGGGAAATGGGAGAAATAGTGTGTTCAAACTTTTTACCAGAATGATAGATAGACAATTGTGAGTTAATATAATCTTAGTAATCAAAAGAATTGTCACAATCTGAATCTATGCTCTTCTTATTAGAGCTACACACAGAAAACTGTATGAGGCCGGGATAACAAAAAAAAAAACCAAAATAGTCACAATCTCCCAGCTTAAATTGGGGGAGATGAAATCTACACTAGAAACCAATAAACACCTTTGTCACCTTTACTTTCAAAGGCTTTGTTGTTGTTTTTTTAAATGGTCGATATCTAGATGGAATCTTATAAAGCTACATTTTAAGGACCAGATAGACAGGGGTTCTCAACCTGTGGGTCGCGACCCCCTTGGGGGTCGATTGACCATTTGCCAGGGGTCGCCTAAGACTATCGAAAATATGGATTGGTATTGTCTACTCTTCTATTGATGTATGTGTGTGTGTGTGGGGGGGGGTCGCGGCAGAGTGGGGGATTGTAAAAAGGGGTCGCCGAGCTTAAAAGGTTGAGAACCGCTGAGCTAGAGTAAACAATATTTTGATGTACTTCAACGCTGAAATAAGACACAACAATACAAAAACACACACACTTGGTTTCAGACTTATAGAGAAGCATTCAAGGAAACACACACACACACATTTCCACCTGTAACTTACCTTGATCACTATGGAACCAAGATGGACGAACGATATATAACTTACCCTGGTCACCATCAACCTACGATGTACTAGCTAACTTACTCTGGTCATCATCAACCTACGATGTATTAAAAAAAGTAAAGTTCCCCTTTCAGACCTTGTGATCTATAGGGCAGATGATGTAAAGGTAATATGTTTCTGTGGCCTACGGTTTACGAGGGTGTCATGTGGCCAGCACAACGACCAACCGCCTTTACTTTTCCCCAACTAGTGTCAGGTACCCATTAGAGCTGGGTGGACTCAGAGGAACATGAACTCTTCATGTTGTCTGTTGTATTTATGTGTATGTTTCTGTTGTGTTGTCTTTATATGAGAAACGAGTCCTTGTAATCACAACAAATTTCCGTAAGGATCAATAAAGCAGTCTTAGTCTTAGTCTTAGGTGCCCAAAGAAAATGAAATTCAGTCTTTCCCAGGATTCGAACCCGGGACGACCGGTTTGGAAGCCAAGCGCTTTACCGCTTAGCCACCGCGCTTCCGAACTACGATGTACTAACTATATATAACTTACGCCGGTCATCATCAAACTACGATGGATGAACTATATAACTTACGCTGGTCATTTCACCGAAGCGTAGTTCCTTGGGCTCGTATGCCAGGTTGACAAAGTGACCATAATTATTGTAGCCAGGAAAGGTGGTGATGATGTTGCGGACGTAGGGGGAGAAGCCATACAACAGAACAAAACCCACAATCATCAGGAGCGTCGACAGGACCTGCAAGGACATGAATGAAACAACATTATGATTGCAGTATTGAAAGTACGTAGAGATCGAGTGTAGTAACAGGAGCGTCGACAGGACCTGCAAAGACTTGAATCAAACAACATTATGATTGCAGTACTGAAAGTACTTAGAGATCGAGTGTAGTAACAGGAGCGTTGAAAGGACATGATAGATCATGCCATTGTTATAGCCATGTAGTTAGAAATAGTCTACTGTAGAAAGAGACTTAGTAGTAACTTGAGTGTCTTACAGGACCTGACAGATGATGACTTGATAGATCATGCAATTGTTATATTCATGTATATAGAAATATTATTCACAAGACGTCGAACTTGCAGGAGCGTTGACGTTCTCCATCATTATGAATTGAGATGTCTCCATTTTGGGTGCTGCTTTTGCAGGAAAACAAAATGGGGAGATTTTAGCTCTCTAAACTCCCAGAGAATGATCTTCCAAGAAATTTTCGAATTCTGAGCTTGGACTTCAGCACCGTTCAGCGCAAAATGACGGCAAGCTCTCTCCACAAAGATCGGTCATAGGCGACTTCACAGCTTCTTCATTTAGCTGGTGTCTACAGATTTGAGAACTTCTAAGAAGGTGCGACGCCAAGTTATTCGTGAATGGCTTTCTTCCCGCGTTTAAGTAAAGTAACTCTTTAAGTAAAGTAAAGTAACTCTTTTAAGTAAAGTAACTCTTTTAAGTAAAGTAACTCTTTTAAGTAAAGTAACTCTTTTAAGTAAAGTAACTCTTTAAGTAAAGTAAAGTAACTCTTTTAAGTAAAGTAACTCTTTAAGTAAAGTAACTCTTTTAAGTAAAGTAACTCTTTAAGTAAAGTAACTCTTTAAGTAAAGTAACTCTTTAAATAAAGTAACTCTTTAAATAAAGTAACTCTTTAAGTGAAGTAAAGTAACTCTTTAAGTAAAATAACTCTTTAAGTAAAGTAAAGTAACTCTTTAAGTAAAGTAAAGTAACTCTTAAAGTAAAGTAAAGTAACTCTTAAAGTAAAGTAAAGTGACTCTTTAAGTAAAGTAAAGTGACTCTTTAAGTAAAGTAAAGTGATTCTTTAGGTAAAGTAAAGTAACTCTTTAAGTAAAGTATTTTGACTCTTTAAGTAAAGTAAAGTAACTCTTTAAGTAAAGTAAAGTACCTCTTTAAGTAAAGTAAAGTAACTCTTTAAGTAAAGTAAAGTAGCTCTTTAAGTAAAGTAAAGTAACTCTTTAAGTAAAGTAACTCTTTAAGTAAAGTAAAGCACCTCTTTAAGTAAAGTAAAGTACCTCTTTAAGTAAAGTAAGTAACTCTTTAAGTAAAGTAAGTACCTCTTTAAGCAAAGTAACTCTTTAAGTAAAATAAAGTAACTCTTTAAGTAAATCTTTAAGTAAAGTAAGGTAACTCTTTAAGTAAATCTTTATGTAAAGTAAAGTAACTCTTTAAGTAAAGTAAAGTAGCTCTTTAAGTAAAGTAAGCTCTTTAAGTAAAGTAACTCTTCAAGTACAGTAAAGTACCTCTTTAAGTAAAGTAAAGTACCTCTTTAAGACCTTGCGATCTATAGGGCAGATGATGTAACGTTATATGTTTCTATGGCCGACGCTTAACGCCTTTACTCTACCCAACAGATGTCAGGTACCCATTAGAGTTGGGTGGACTTTAGGGCGCCCTGGAAATCCCAAAATTTAAAATACCAGTCTTCACCGAAATTCGAACTTAAGACCACTCGTTTTGGTAGCCAAGCGTTTTACCACCCAGCCACAAAGCCACTCCAAATTCCTAGCCTTGATATCTATTATCTACAAAATACAGTGTCTTCAAGATTTCTAATGCCATATTACCAACATACAGCTCCAACCGTACAAGGACTATATCGTAACTACTGTCACACATAGACTAGATCCAAGCCTTCGCTACAGCTATGTCAATACATTATACACTGCTACTCACCAACACGAAGGAATGCCATATTAAAATCTTCCTCTCTAAATTCTTCTTTAACAGTGTCTCTTCGTCCTCCTCCTCTTCCTCCTCCTCATCGTCGTCATCATCGTCGTCTCATTGGATAGATCAACAAAAATCAATCAAAAAGACTAATTGATAGGTAAACAAAATAAAAGTTGAGACAATCTGATGACATCGGTTAAGTTATTCCCTCAAACTCGTAGGCGTCCCTTCCGGGTCTGTCATGCGCGTATATTTCATGACAAATCAAATTCACTATTAAATAACATAAATTATTATTAAGTATGTATCTTCTAATCTTATAAATTACAGACGTTCCTTTACAGCAGTGTTTCCCAAACTGTGTTCAGCGGAACCCTTTGTGTTCCGCGAGGTCTGAATAGGTTTTCTACGAATTACCGTAATAATTAACTAGTAGGCCACCACATGAATTAATACCTCTAAAAAATAAGCAAAGTGTACTTAAAAACACTCAGAATGTACAACGTGTTCCGTTAAGGAAAAAGTTTGAGAATCACTGCTTTGAAAGAAGATAATTACGCCCTACTCGTGTTCATGTATGAGTCTGGTCATGCATGGCAATCAGAGACTTAAACTCTGGAAACCCGTTCCATACACTATACCAGCGGTTCTCAACCTTTTAGGCTCGGCGACCCCTTTATACCATCCCCCACTCTGCCGCGACTCCCCACCCCCGCACACACACACAGCGGTAGAAGGATAGACAAAAACAATTCATTATTTCGATGGTCTTAGGCGACCCCTGGCAAATCGTCAATCGACCCCCAAAGGGGTCGCGACTCGCGACCCACAGGTTGAGAACCCCTGCACTATACTAATGTCACCAAGGAAGAAGGAAATTTTGCATAGCACGTCTACTATGCTCCGGCTACATCTCATTTCTGGCTACATCTCATTTCTGGCTACATCTCATTTCTGGCTACAATTCATTTCTGGCTGCATCTCATTTCTGGCTACATCTCATTTCTGGCTACATCTCATTTCTGGCTACATCTCATTTCTGGCTACATCTCATTTCTGGCTACATCTCATTTCTGGCTATGTGAGGGGAGGGGGTGCGAGGTGGACGAGACGGAGTAAGTCTCCATGCTACCTTTAGGCGCTTAACGACACAAAACTAAAGTCAAATTTCAAATACGAAAATTCCTACTCGGCGTCGGCATTCGAGCTTGAGTAGCTTAAGCCAGTGGCGTCACTGTGGGGGGCCTCAATTTGGGGTGACTCTGCTGAGGGAGCTTTAAGCGCTTCCCCTGACCAATTGCTGACTAAGGGGCGGTAATCGTGCATTTTGTGGTCTATATGGTAGTCGATGTTTGAAAAATACAGCATGATGTTATACCGTTTCCATCCTAAAGTCTAACAGAGGAAACATGTTCAAGCGATTGAAAGTGGTGATAAGTCTGTTTCTAATTTGAATAAACTTGCATTGTTAAATATGCAATAACTATTGAATAAATGTCATAAACAATGGGATTTAATAATAGAATCGACGCTCATTGTACATTTGTTTAACAATCAATGAAAGTAGGTCATCACCTCACGGTAATGGGTTACCAAAGAGAAACAAAGAAACGATTGTAAGTAGGCCTTAACACAGACCTGTGACGTGACAACCTGTGGGCAGTGGAGACCAATAGCTCGTTGCCACGTCGCACAGACCTGTGACGTGGCAACCTGCGACGTTGCAGGTCATTTTTCAGGCCGTGTGATTGTCAAAAGAGCTGAGCCTAAGGCTCTTCGAGGTATAGGCATGTAAGCCTGCCTGAACAGAACCATTCTGTCTGGAAAAGATCCAAGTCAGTGCCTATGTAAACCATTGCTATTTCCGATATGTCCGGCACTCCGGGCGCATGGACTAGAATGCATGGCCGAAGGCCGAGTACACCTGAAATCTCCTCCATTTTCCTATGTTGTACCAAGCTAACCGTGCAGGACTCGTCATTAGTGTAACAGCTCCTTGAGGAACGGCGCATGGATTATCGACAGGGACTTGGAAGCTCTCTTTCAACTCCGCACCGTGCAATGGGGAAGCTCTCGCTTTCCCTTGGACACTTCCACAGGAGTTTTGTTTTGCTATTCATTTAGCCTAATCACTTCCTCAAGTAATCGTTTCCACCCGGGTGCCACGTTGAGGCAGAATAGCGTACCCGAGCGGCGCCTTCGACATAGAGGTCACGGAGGTCACGACCCGAGTGTTCAGGCCTGCTATAGCGATTGGTCTCGGTTGGGCAGGATAGGTGATAGGTCATTTGATAGGTCATGATGGGCAATGTGATATCTGGTCGAAATAAGCACCTCACACTTATTCCCAAATAAGGTCAAGGACATGCGCTCTAGACAAAAGCGGAGGGGATGGTCTGGCCGCCCCCTAAGACGAATGGAGCTCAGATGGTCTGGCCGCCCCCTATGACGAATGGAGCTCAGATGGTCTGGTCGCCCCCTAAGACGAATGGAGCTCAGATGGTCTGGTCGCCCCCTAAGACGAATGGAGCTCAGATGGTCTGGTCGCCCCCTATGACGAATGGAGCTCAGATGGTCTGGTCGCCCCCTAAGACGAATGGAGCTCAGATGGTCTGGTCGCCCCCTAAGACGAATGGAGCTCAGATGGTCTGGTCGCCCCCTAAGACGAATGGAGCTCAGATGGTCTGGTCGCCCCCTATGACGAATGGAGCTCAGATGGTCTGGTCGCCCCCTAAGACGAATGGAGCTCAGATGGTCTGGTCGCCCCCTAAGACGAATGGAGCTCAGATGGTCTGGTCGCCCCCTAAGACGAATGGAGCTCAGATGGTCTGGTCGCCCCCTAAGACGAATGGAGCTCAGCTGGTCTGGCGCTAGTGACAAGTCAACAAAGTTGATTGACATGATACTTAAATAGAAAAACAGACATGGTTGATTAGTTGGCAAATGTGGACTGGCTTGGAAATTAAATGACGAAAAGGAGGGGGGGGAGATGTGACGAAATATAGTCTAGAAGCACACCTTTTTTTTTTCACAGCGCTTAATATGGCAAAAAAAAAAAAAAAATAGCCAATTTTTTTTTTCCTTGAAGAGATACCCGACCCAGTTCTCTAGCGATTTGTCTCTCATTGGTATAGTGAGTTTGGTGTTAGCCAAAGTGAGTTAAACGCTTTGAAATTTTCTCCTTAAATAAGCGTCAATTAAAAACCTTGAAAAAAAAAACATAGGAAAACTTAGTATCGTATTGTTACAATGATTGACGTGGACTCTATATGCCTTAAACGTTTTGAAGTTTTGAAGCGTCCCTTCACGCTAGTGTAATTTCGATTAAAATCAAGAAAAGCCTAGAAAAAAAAACTTAGAAAAACCTAGAAAAGCCTAGTACAGCAAGCGCTAATTCGAAAACTCACCATCAGCGTTGTTATTTCTATTCTGTGTGGTCCAATCAAACTGGGCGTTGCAAAGGCTCTTCGGAACCCGATCACCGGTTCCGCCCTTGTGACATCTCTTTCGCATGTGAACTTTACCAGCAGACTTGGCAATATGTGCAACGTAGCTTTGTGGCCAATGATAACCAACCATTGTATTATCATCTGAGGTCATCTTCTCTTGTCTCAGCCTCGTCTCTACTCTCTGGTCCTCACTTTGCGTACATATCAGGATCTTGAATAAGGAATGTGTTCCAACAAGGGAAATACTACTCCTACAGAGCATCATGTTCTTACTTTCTGTTTTAAGCAGATTCTGCGGAAGCCCTTCCGGGAATTCCCGATGGTCTGTGTTGCTGTTAAAAGCACTGCATATGTCAATTGTTTTAAAAGTGGCGCCATTTTGTATTTGTATTGTCCGTAAGGCTTGGCGCCTAAGTGACTGTAAAGGTGCGAAGTAAATGACAAATGTCAGTTGGAATGCGCTAGAAATGACGAAAGTGACATCTGACTTAACGTTTATTGTTACCGTGTGAAGGAGGGCTTCTCCAACCCTTGTGGTGGCGCAACCCCAGCAGTGTCGCCTCAGGCACGTGATCGTCTGCTGGTCGGTTACTGTTACTTTGAGGACAAGAGGAGCCCGCAGTTGGTTCATTTGTTCACCTAGTCTAATTACAAAGCAGAACCAGTCGGACTTCTTTGATACGCCTGTCTTTAATATCATTGAATACACACACACACACACTCTGAAAGCAAAGGAAGGGGAACGGCATTAAGACTATTACATTTTAACTTTGTGTAGATCGTGGTGTTGTTCCTGTATAAGGTAAGGAGATCGTATTTATATTTTGTATGAATGTAACGGCTCAATGGTTTGAGACGTCACGTTAAAGTGCTTATCTCCCCTTGTACAACCATGACATGAAAGCCTTTTGATTACAGTCATTCTCTAGACTCAGACGTATGTCCTCCAGCATATGGTTGCGAGAATCGCCCTTCTCTCCGCCCAGCCCACCCCCTCTCTCTGAGCCTCTCACTCTCTCATTATAGGCTTTCTTATCTAGATCTAGATATATATTAAGTAAATAATTAAAGTTGCCCTTTCAGATCCCTTAGATCTAAAATATTACTTTATTTTTATTTATTAAAATATATTAAACCGTGGATAGTAATCTCACCTGAACATCGCAGCTCTTCTAAAACAATGCATACAGTAAAGGCTACGATGTACCAGAATACCAGAATCAAGTCGAATGTATGTGGCATGAAACAGTTTCCGGTTCCTGTCTTTATCTTGTTGACTTTGATCAGCTGCAGTTTCGGAAATTCCCTTTAATTTCTTTATTTAGATTAGACAACAAAAGTGAAAGTTGATGCAAAGTCTTTTGGTATAATTTAAGAAAGAAAAAAGCATTTTTCAACTTTTTACTCTCGAGTAACCCACCCACCTAGATAAAGAACGGGGCGTCCGCACCCAGTCTCCCTTAGTTCAATGGAGGGCAACTGGGTAACAAAGACGCCATCTCACGGGCTCACGCATTTGGTTGCTGTGTAAGCTCCATCTAGCCAGTACTGTATTTAGACGTGAAAAGGCCCTACTGTATTTAGACGTGAAAAGGCCCTACTGTATTTAGACGCGAAAAGGCCCTACTGTATTTAGACGTGAAAAGGCCCTACTGTATTTAGACGCGAAAAGGCCCTACTGTATTTAGACGTGAAAAGGCCCTACTGTATTTAGACGCGAAAAGGCCCTACTGTATTTAGATGTGAAAAGGCCCTACTGTATTTAGACGTGAAACGGCCCTACTGTATTTAGACGTGAAAAGGCCCTACTGTATTTAGACGCGAAAAAGCCCTACTGTATTTAGACATGAAAAGGCCCTACTGTATTTAGACGCGAAAAGGCCCTACTGTATTTAGACGCGAAAGGACCCTACTGTATTTAGATGTGAAAAGACCTTACTGTATTTAGACGCGAAAAGGCCCTACTGTATTTAGACGCGAAAAGGCCCTACTGTATTTAGACGCGAAAAGGCCCTACTGTATTTAGACGCGAAAGGACCCTACTGTATTTAGATGTGAAAAGACCTTACTGTATTTAGACGTGAAAAGGCACTACGCTATTTGAGGCAATGCGCCAGTTTGGGACCCTTAATAAGTCCAGATGTTTCCGCAACTTTTTCATTGCAGGAAGTGATAATGGATGAAAGCACTCCACAACCTATAAAATGCTTCCTAATGGCATGCGTCTCAAAAAGCCTCTGACAAACAGTCCAGCTTCTGGCCTTCACGTGTGGCTCAGATATATTGTGTCCGGCGGAACTGTTTTCACTAACAGAAGAATGGGGCCACTGCGAGCAACTGGCGCCTTAACCAGTAAGCCTCGGGCATGAGGGTCTCATTAACCATGGCTTGCTACCCACCTAGGCGAAGGAAAACTCTGAATTTAAACTTCTGCTACCCAATCATGGAAAAGGCTTTGGGAGTTAACACTGAGTAAAAATCAGGAGCCGGCGACCCTTAAGCTGTTTGCAGCACTCAGTGCTACACCCTGGCAGAGCCTGCAACGCCGCTGACCCCCAAACTGTATCGGCACTTGCCCTTCCTTCGGATGCATCAGGGGCGTGGAGAGAGGGGGGGATTGATGTGTGGCTTATGAATTTACACGTTTAACCAAAAAATTACAAGATCTAGATGCAGACCAATATCATGATCGCCCGCAGGATTTTTTGCTGGGGTACAAGTTGCCACCTGTGGATCAAAATAGTAGCTTTAACTTTTTTTTTATTAAGGAGAATATTAAATAAAAGAACTTGTGCCTCAACCCCTTTTCCTGTTCGATATTCATAAGGCTTGTGTTCGAGTCCGAAGTGGCACTTTCGCTAAGATGGACAGACTGCACCATCACAGAAACTGTTTCAAGAACAGATGAATAAATTGACGACAGCTATAAGACAAATCAGAAACACACGAGAAGAAGGCACTGATCACACACAGGCCTATGCAATTTGTCTGGTTTCACTTACAATCGTTATTTTAAAATACACCAAACAGTCAAAGATCTTCTGAAAGTTGTGACTCTTAGCGCGAATGAATTTGTATTTCTCAGTCTATAGCAGCGGTTCTCAACCTTTTTTGCTCGGCGACCGTTTTTTACAATATCCCCACTCTGACGCGACCCCCTCCCCCACCTTTCCCATACAGCAATAGAAGAATAGACAATAACAATCCGTATTTTCGATGTTCTTAGGCGACCCGTGGCTAATCGTCAATCGACCCCCAAGGGGGGTCGCGACCCACAGGTTGAGAGCCCCTGGTCTATAGTGTCTCACACAAACGAGGTAAATTTAGCATTAACGCTCTCGCTTGACACCAACAGCATTACGGATATCTGAAACGTCCTTCAAGTCACTGATATCAAGGTTAAGCCTGTGAGACGCGCAACGGACAATCGCCATCAACGAATCCAACGTTCAAACACATCTGTTCAGTGCCTGAGAAATCTGCAGTGTCATTAATGAAATACCAAGAAAAACCAGTTAATTCATGCTGCTGCTGCTAGTATATTTTGGTTTCTCGCTGCTGCCAGTGCTCCGCGATACAAATCAACGTTTCGGCTCAGACGATGGCATGTGAAGAACTTTCTTAAATCTCTTCTATCGTAAACTGGTGGACCTGTTCATCCTTCTATTTAATCGAGCGCTAACACTGACCGCAACTCCGCAAGACGTAAATACATTGACCAAGAGGACAGCACTCTTCACTTTTGTTCAAAAAAAACTTTCACATATATCAAAATCGAGAGACAGCTGGCAAGGATTTTTCTCAAAGACAAAAAACATCAACGACAGCAACAACAACAAAACTGTTAACATATTCTAGGCTGCCTGGTCGTGCGGTTTGTGCGCTGGACTGTCTTTCAGATTTATCGATGGTCCAGGGTTCAAACCCTGCCCGCTCCCATCCCCCTTCATCCTGCGGGAGGTTTGGACTAGGAAGTAATTATCTTCAACTCTGAAGGAACATCCGAAACGTGTCAAACATTTTACATTTTTACTAAATATAATTATAACTATAAATTTGGGAAAATGAAAGCAAATCGTCACGACTAAATATAGAATCTTTGTGTTGTCCCGTTCCTCCCTGACTAACCTTTTTTTTTTCACTTACGAAGTGGGATGATTTTTGTTTCTGCTGTTGGGCGTACATGACCTTGACTAGTGTGTCAGTGTGTTAAGAAACTTTAGTTAGGATTTTGAATTTTTTGACTGAGGATTGAGGATTGTTTTCTTTAATTTGTGTTAGTGAATCGGGATATGTAAATTTGATTTGGAGATTGTGACATTATTTCTTGATTGATTGATCATAGTTGGATTATGCTTCTGCAATCAGAGAGATACCCGCTATCTGAGAATCGGTGAGTTATTTTCTTTAGTACAACCCCACGTCTTAACAATATTGAATTGAAAGCTAATAATAATAATAATAATAATTATTATTATTATAATATGGGAACCTTGGCTTGGAGATTAAGCGTTTATGGAAATTATCTAAAATAACAATATACCCCATTGTCATATCAACCGAGGGAATAATAACAACTGACCTCACAGATACCTTCAAACCCTTGGCATTCCTAGGAACATTCTCGTTGCCTGTCAGAGGGCGGTACTTCTGCAGACCTGCCACATCACCAGAAAATTTCTCAGTGGACACTGATAAAGGGACTACGATGAATTTTGTTTCTCTTTAACGAAACTCGACCCTGGCTTCGCCAGAGAATGAATACTCGCTCCTTTATAATAATAATAATAATAATAATCTTTATTGTCCGTATGGAAATTTGTCTTACAATTCGTGCATTACACCAAACAAAAAACATAATAAAGCGCACATGGTCGGACATGAACAACAGGTTAGCTCATTCCAGTTTACTACAATAATAGCTTATCTTAATTAACTTCATTTCAATTTCAGTGGAAGCACTAACTGTTGCTTCCTAGCAGAAGTCAATTGAAATGAAGGTGTTAAAAGCAGGCTATAATTTGACTACTCAGAATTCAGAGGGGTGCACGTACATGGTCAGCCATCAATTCCTGATAAGTCTAGGCTAGTCTACTACAACTGTACTTCAATCACCAGTGGAAGCACTTGTTCAGTTGCTTCTTCGATTTTAATTTATCTGATGGTGCAAAAATAAAAACCGCTTGAATTTGGCTACTCAGAATCCAGGAGGGTGCGAGTGCACCACCTTGCACCTACTTGCGGGCTCCCATGGCAAATATTATGATCAGGGTGTGTAGGCCATATGCTGTTCGCAATCAGATTTACTTCTTAGTTGTCATTCACCAACTTTATGATGACAGCATTTACGAATAAACATAACGCCACAAGAAACACTAATGCCCAGACGACAAAGTTATTGACTTAAGTCAAATTACTAAGAGGATTAGCTAAAATATGAGATTATCTTGACAGCATTTGGTTTATTGAACGTAAGGATATTAAAAACAAGTGGACATGTTCTGTTGTGTGTGTGTGTGTGTAGCGCGGGCCGGTCTTAGGCCACTGCAACCTATGCGGTCGCAGTACTGGCGGATCCAGGGGGGGGCGGTAGGGGCGATCGCCCCCCCTCCACTCGGCCGACGAATTTAAGATTAGAATTCACACAATTTGTATACGAATTTATTACTAATGTTAATAATATATACTAATTATTTATATTTTTAACATATTTTTAGATTATATCGCCCCCCCTCTAGTATGTTAGCCGATTTGGTGGGGTCGGGAGGGGGCGATGACATCGATCCGCCCCGCCCCCTCCACAATTTATTTGTAGAAATCACAGCTTGCTAACAGAATCAATTAAATATCTATATGATTAAAACTTGTTATTGATATTTTAACCGATCTTTATATTATGTCGTTCCCCTGTTGACCGATTGGGGGTGGGGGGGGGGGTGGCGAATACCTCTACTGCCCTTCCCACCTAAGCCCTTTGAGTGGGGGGTGGGGCGGTCCTACTTTTATGGACAAATCATAGTTTGTGAACAAAATTAGTTGAATTAATATATAAATGGTATATTATGTCTCTCCCCTTTTATGTCTCTCCCCTTCTGTTATTTTGGACGATTCGGTGGGGTAGGGGGTATGCGATTGCCTGTACTGCCCTCCCCACTCTAGCCCTCTTAGTGGGGGGGGGCGGTCCTATTTTTATGGAGAAGTCAAAGTTTGTGAACACAATTAGTTGAATATCTATATAATATAAACTACGTATTGATATGTGAATCCATTGCATATTATGTCGCACCACACTCTAATCTCAAATTTTATGATTATTAAATATAAAATGAAAAAGGGTTGTACCAGGTGGGAGGGGCGATACATGCAATCGCCTCCCCCCCCCATGACAAACAAATACTTTTTCTTTTTGTATTATAGTTAAGAAATTACAAAATAAAAAAAAATCTGTCACTGATATAATTTATATATGCTATAAATCAGTGGTTCCCAAACTTTTTTGTCTCGTAGACCCCTTGCCATATTTTCTGGTTTTCCGTAGACCCCCTACTTAAGTTATTTTTGAAAGTTCATCAATTTCAAATTACACATTTTGTGTAACATAATGTTATAAACCTGGTGGTGGCACAGATGGGGGTAGTGGTGTGTGTGTAGCCGACGCAAATCGCCCAAGGCCAGCGCTAGACGAGCGGTCAACCGTGACGAGCTACGACTGTCAGCCGAGTCGAGTATCAACAGGACGGTTCGGGAAGGATCGCAGCGTCACGAGAGTTGTAGTCATCTAACCACCTAGAAACGTCGTGCGGCGTTCTGTCCGGTTCGAGAAGGCCAGTAGGGACCCTATATAAGAGAGGAGGTGTCGCAGTCAAGACGGTCGAGAAAAGGGGCTCAATATACAAGGTTCAGAAAGGAGGTTCACGACAAGAGTTCAGAACACGGTCCACTACAGCACGGTTCAGCGGTGTGGTTCTATACGGAGCATTACGACGGTTCAGTGCGGAGTACTATCAAGTACAGTTGAGACGAACGGCGTCTTGATCTTGGTCTGTGATCAAGTCCGACACAACGAGCTCAAGTGTGTGAAGTTAGTCCCGAACTGTTGAACCCCGTGCAAGCCCGGAACGAGACGGAGAGGCCAGTGCAAGAGTTGATACGGCGGAACGGTGTTATCGGAGAGATATTTGTACAGTGTACGTGTTGCCAATTGTACAGTATTGGCTGTTATTTATTCAACTATTAAAGTGTTACGTTACTTTGGAGCACTGAGTTGTCAAGTTCTTTAAGTTGGTGGTGTAAGGTGCAGTTTGCAGAGAGCCTGGATAGTGAGATTCGTAACAATAACTTCTAACCAGTGATACGAGGAATGAAAAAGTAATTTAAAACTACATTTTAATTTGAATTAATTTTTTTTAAATAAATTTATTAACAAAATTCAAATTAAAACCCATTATATAACAGTTAATACGTATAGCATACAATCACTAAACACATTGAAAACTTTTTATTTTTAAAGGTTTGCAAGCTCACCATCAAAATTAAAGTCACGACATGCTGAATTAAGATTCTTTATCGTAGACCCCCATGCACATCTCATAGACCCCCAATTTCCTTTTTAACTTTCGTAGACCCCTTGGAAGTCTTCGTAGACCCCTTGGGGTCTATATAGACCACTTTGGGAATCACTGCTATAAATTAAATTCTTCGCCCCACCCCTATTCATTAATGCCAAATGCAATCATAAGCAGAAATTATAAAAAAAAGCGAGGATTAATCATTTTCACTCTATCGCCCCTCCCCTTTCCATACAGAGTTATGTAATTTCACATGAATTTATCATAATTATTTTAAGAAAGACTTTGCTTTGGAAAAGTTAAAATTCAAACGAAACTTTTCAGTACAAGAGTCACGATTGAGATGAGTTCTAAACCGAAACAATTATTTCCTAGTCGTTTTTTCCAACCTTTGCTCAATCTGATATCTTCTAGTTACATAAATGTGGGACTATAACTCACAATTTACGCTTGAATTTTATTAAATATTTTTTATCGAAAAATTTTTTCTTCGGCGGCGATCCTCAAAGCTTTAATCTAAATATGTGGGGTATCCTATCTTTTCAAGGAACAAATCGGTTTTATTTGCAATGTATTAAGGGCCTATAAATTCATATTAGAATAGTTTACAACACTATTCAATAGGTCCTTTTTTAATGGGGAGCTTTAGGTCAGGAGAATGCGTTTCTTCAGTGAAGAATGCAAGAAAACACTGATGTCGTCGGGGCTTCGCCCCGAACTCCACTGATGAGTAATGAGTTGTAGATGTCAGGAGGATGGGTTTCTGCAGTGAAGCTTGCAAGAAAACGCTTTTAGCGTCGGGGCTTCACCCCGAACTCCATTGATTAATAATGAGCTGTAGATGTCAGGAGAATACGTTCTTGCAGTGAAGATTGGAAGAAAACACTTTTGTTGTCTGGGCTTCGCCCCGAACTCCACTGATGAATAATGAGCTGTAGATGTCAGGAGAATGGGTTTCTGCAGTGAAGATTGCAAGAAGACTCTTTTGGCGGCGGGGCTTCGCCCCGAACTCGATTGATAAATAATGAGCTGTAGATGTCAGGAGGATGGGTTTCTGCAGTGAAGCTTGCAAGAAAACGCTTTTAGCGTCGGGGCTTCACCCCGAACTCCACTGATTAATAATGAGCTGTAGATGTCAGGAGAATGCGTTTCTGCAGTGAAGAATGCAAGAAAGTGCTTTTGGCGTCGGGGCTTCACCCCGAACTCCATTGATTAATAATGAGCTGTAGATGTCAGGAGAATGCGTTCCTGCAGTGAAGATTGGAAGAAAACACTTTTGTTGTCTGGGCTTCGCCCCGAACTCCACTGATGAATAATGAGCTGTAGATGTCAGGAGAATGCGTTTCTGCGGTGAAGATTAAAAGAAAACGCTTTTGGAGTCGGGGCTTCGCCCCTAACTCCATTGATCAATAATGTGCTGTAGATGTCAGGAGAATACTTTTCTTCAGTGAAGAATGCAAGAAAACGATTTTGGCGGCGGGGCTTCGCCCCGAACATCACTGGAGAAGCATACATCGTTCCCCCAGACCCCCAAGCTTAAAATGAGTAAAGCCTCAACATGACTGTTTTTTTTTTCGCCGAAGGTTGAGAAACACTGCTTTTTTTTTTAAAATTCTTATATATATTTATGCTGTACGCACGTTAATGTATAGGGTTAGGGTTAACTGGGCGCCAGGGTTAGGGTTTGAAAAAAAATCGCCCCCCCCCCCCACTCCAAAGTTCTGGATCCGCTAGTGGGTCGCAGTGGGTCCCGCGTTTTCATAGGCCCCGCGCTAATTCTAAGTGTAATTATTAATTGCAAAATATATACGAAAAATTTTTGGAAATGTCCTGCACTAATTAAAATCTCCTGAAAACTCATAAAAAATCTCATGAAAAATGGACAAAATTATCATTTGTGTGTGTCATTCATTATGGGAAACGCCATTCCTACGCGCGATAAAAAAAAAAGGCAATGTCAGCTTTCATGTAATAAAATGTAATGATCGGACAAATTTTCCCCATAACCAATACCGTATTTACTTTTATAGTCACTGGCATAAAAATATGCCATAGGTAGCAAGATTGGTAAAGTAAAGTTAACTTGATCGCAATTTTGTACTTAGAAAAGAATTAATAAAATGCAAAGCCGAATTTATGTTCTAATACAAAATCTTAATTTTCACTTACTATCCTTATTCTCAATTAGACTAGGCCCCGCGCAATCAGTTTCGCATAGGGCCCCGCAATAGCTAGGACCGGCCCTGTGTGTAGCCAGCTTTAAGACGCAGTTAAACTAGGTTCCCAAGTTATTGAGAAAGCAGTAATGGGAGTAAAGTCCCCTTTCAGACCTTATGATCTACAGGGCAGATGATGTTAAGGTTATCTGTTTCTTTGTAAAATGTTTTACATGTTTTCGGATGTTTCGTCAGAGTTGAAGATAATTACTTCCTAGTCCAAACCTCCCGCAGGACGACGGGGGATGGGAGCGGGGCAGGGTTTGAACCCTGGACCATCTATAAATCTGAACGACAGTCCAGCGCGCAAACCGCACGACCAGGCAGCCATCCTTTGCCAATGGTTAACGAGCAGGGTGTCCTGTGGCCAGCACAACGACCAACAGCTTTTACTTTCTCAACTTTAAGTCAGGTACCCGTTAAAGTTGGGTGGACGCAGGGCAGCACTAAAAATCCCGAAATTCAATATCCTAGTCTTCACCGAGATTCGAACACAGGACCCCAGGCTCGGAAGCCAAGAGCTTAACCCCCTCATCCACCACGCCCCGATGCACGTCTTATATGATCAAAAAGGATTCGAACAATGACAATTGGAGAGCCATTGATTACGAGAAAAGAGGCCTAGGTACAGTATATGACCAGCATGTGGAGGGGGGGGGGGGTAAATGTTCCCCCTGTCCTCGACTTCGGGTTGGGGGGGGGGGGACAGAAAAAATCTGTGGGATACTAATACGATTATTTGACCCGTCCAGAGAACCGAGTAATCTCGAACCCAAACTGCTAATGCAATCACGTGGGACTAGGGGCCCATTCCCGATCTCGTCCGATGAACGCGATGACGCGGGATTTGAAATTGTTGGCAAGCGTGGCGCACTATACAACTTCATTTGACTGGATTAGAGTAGCTCTCTCTTTCTCTCTCTCTCTCTCTCTTTTTCTCTCTGCTTTTTCTCCCTCTTTGCTCTGTTTTTTTTATTCTCTCTCTCTTTCCCTCACGTATCATTCTTCTCCCAATCTCGTTTCCTTACCCTTTTGTAAAACGTTCATGCCTTCTCCCTTCATGCCCACACCAAAAAAAAAAAAAAATTCTCAGCAAAATGGAACGAAACTAGGCAAAAAAGGTTCAGAAACTAGAGGTTATAGTGCCCTGGCCGAAATATATGAACCTCGTATTTTATTGGTATTCTTGGGATTCGAACCATGGTCGTTCAGACGATAAGTTTGGAGATCTGCCATGAACAAACAACGTATCCACACGCACATACAAAAAAAAGCGGAATATCAAAGCAAGGAACCCTGCTAGAGACCCAACCTTCCAATGCCTTGTTTCTTGCCGTATTTTCAAAACGAGGAATGACTCGTAATTATCTATCTATTCACCCTTACATTTATTTATCTATTTGTCCATCAGTCTGTGTGTTTGCTTTCTATGTATCTTAGTATCTATGTATCTATCTATGTATCTATCTATGTATCTATCTATCTATCTATCTATCTATCTATCTATCTATCTATCTATCTATCTATCTATCTATCTATCTATCTATCTATCTATCTATTAATTTATATTTCTATCTATCTATCTATCTATCTATCTATCTATCTATCTATCTATCTATCTATCTATCTATCTATCTATCTTTCTGTATGTCTGTCTGTCCGTCCGACCGTCCATCCGTCCGTCTGTCCATCCATCCATTCATTTACCTATCTATATATCCGTCTATCTATATATCTGTCTATCTATCTATCTATCTATCTATCTATCTATCTATCTATCTATCTATCTATCTATCTTTTTCTATCTATTTATCTATTTCTATCTATTTCTATCTATTTGGGTGGCTGCCTGGTCGTGCGGTTTGCTCGATGGACTGTCTTCGGATTTATCGATGGTCGAGGGTTCAAATCCTACCCGCTCCCATCCCCCGTCGTCCTGCGGGAGGTTGGGACTAGGAAGTAAACTATCTTCAACTCTGAAGGAACATCCGAAACATGTAAAACATTTACAAACAAACATTATCTATTTATTTATTTATTTATTTATCTATCTATTTATGGCTGAATAAAAATATTTTTTTTTATTGTGAACTGGATAGAAATGTTAGAAAATATCTCCGCCAATCCAGCTTCCTGGTCCACATACGTATGGAGAGACACTTAAATCACTTGTCGTCATGTCCTGGTGTGTCATCTGTTCGCTTCTGTATACGTTGTAGCATTCTGCGATAAAATTCCATAAATATGTTTAATAGCACTCTTCTGAGCATGCCCTTTACCAAGAGACAACACAAGAGCCAAGAAGCCCGCGCCATGAATCGAAGAGCTCTTCGGAGAAAAAAATCTGTCACCTGTGTGGGATTGGCACACGCCAAACACGTGACGACAGCGAAAGATCTTGACACGTGACAATTGGAGTTCAAGTTTAGATCGAGTTTAGAGAGGAATTATAAAATGCAGGGCGCGTGATTTTTTTTTTTTTTGTGTGTGCAGCTTTTTATTTCTCGCATCAACGTCTTGCAAACTATTCGGAATGCATCATGGGTAGCGGAATACTCAGCTTCTTGGGTGACAATGAGGGGTGGTCAGTTGGGCCCCGCGTTTTAGCGTATGCGTACAAGGTTCGATGACAGGACTACCAAGCCTCTGGCCGCACATGCTAGTATGACCAGCACTGGTACGTATTTACCTTGTCAGCACACACGTACTGTTCTTACAATTAAGGTCTACCTACATTCTAAAAATATGCGTATTGTCATGGATGGGTCGGTGGCTCAGTGGTAAAGCGCTTGGCTTCGAACCGGAGGTCCAGAGTTTGAATCCTGATATTTACCTTGTCAGCACACACGTACTGTTCTAACAATTAAAGTCTACCTACATTCTAAAAATATGCGTATTGTCATGGATGGGTCGGAGGCTCAGTGGTAAAGCGCTTGGCTTCGAACCGGAGGTCCAGAGTTTGAATCCTGATATTTACCCTGTCAGCACACACGTACTGTTCTAACAATTAAGGTCTACCTACATTCTAAAAATATGCGTATTGTCATGGATGGGTCGGTGGCTCAGTGCTAAAGCGCTTGGCTTCGAACCGGAGGTCCCGAGTTTGAATCCTGATAAAGACTGAGATTTTTTAACTTTCGGGTTCTTTAGGGCGCCTCTTAGTCCACCCAGCTCTAATGGGCGCCTGACATTAGTTGGGGAAAAGCAGTTGGTCGTTGTGTTGGCCACGTGACACCCTCTTTAACCGTGGGTCACAGAAAAGGATGACCTTTACATCTTCTGCCCCATAGATCGTTAGCCCTTTGAAATGGTGAAAAAAAAACACTATAATTAGGTGGCTCTTTGATGTAACCGGTAAACAAAATGAAGGCAATGCTGATCAGTTTAAATTTCTTTTAAAAGCTTATAATTGTTTTGTGAGATTTAAGTATTTAATGTCCTCTTCTTCCCCTATATAATGATGATTATATTTCAAACTCCACTTATTTCAGTTATTTAACAAACAATAGAAAAAAAGCATACTTTTTATAAAAACAAAGCTTATCTGAGGGAAAGAACCGCTAAGTACTGCAATTTTGTCTGAAAATTATGGGGTTTACCTCCCTTTTCTTCTATATAAAACAAAAATTATTTAATTAGTACAAAATGATAAACTAAGTGGTTGATTTTTCGGATGGATTCGTGTATTGTTATCCACTATGAATAATTAAACAATATTTCCGAGAAAGGAAAGTGGGGGAAGAAACGTGTCAATACGTAATAAGGGGACTAAATCCATATATATATATATGTATATATATCCACATCTCTCATTATTCACCTTATGTCGAAAGCAAACAAAAAAATTAATCACCAACAATTAATTAACAATATTTTAAAATTCATTCATATCTTGTCAGGTTTAATAAATAATTGAGCGAAGTTTTAACTGTATCTGAGAATGGGACATGGGAGTAAAAAAAAGTTCAAACTTTTTACCAGACAGACGGACAGACACAGTGCGTTGAAATAAGCTTTGTTATAACCCTATTGGCTGCGCGATAGGGTTAACTATAGGTTCAGTTGACAACGTGAACTCAGGCAAATCACTCAGGTCAACGGCTGTCGATGGATAAGGGACAGCACTGCAATTACACACATATATGACCGTGTTATGGTCATGTGATCATTAGCCTGCGTGGACCAGAGACACAGAGTGTGTAAAGCAGTCTGTCATGAAGTCTGTCCTGGTGGAGTCCTGAAGTGAATGTACGAGTCCAGGAAGAGATAGAGACAGTAGAGTTTATTCGTTTAGTACGGTGATGTACAGTATAGCATTTTTAGTGTTGATATTGGCCGTTTTAATTGACCATTTTAAAGAATTAAAGTACCAGATTATTTGGAGCTCTTGTTGTCAAGTTCTTGATGTGTTGTGTGTTTTTATCAGTGTTTACAGAAGGCCTGATAAGGAGAGAAAACGTAGCAATATATATATATATATCCACATCTCTCATTATTCACCTTGTGTCGAAATCAGACAAAATAATTAATCACCAACAATTAATTAACAATTTTTTTTTAAATTCATTCATATCTTGTCAGGTTTAATAAATAATTGAGCAAATTTTTTACTTCTTTATCCGAGAATGGGTCATGGGAGAAAAAAATGTTCAAACATTTTACCAGCCAGACAGACGGACAGACAGAAATAAGCTTTGTAAAAAATATTAGCGACGCCATATTTGAAAACCACGAATCCTCCACATCACCCTGGAGCAATTACCTCCCCTGACGGAAGTATTCGATGTTCGAGAGAAGCAAGCTATCTATAACGTGACATCATTTTATCTAATCAACTGTTATCACCCCTCTCTACCCGTGACGCCGATCACGCCTGCTGAGTTTTGAATGGCGCGAAATAAACGGGCGATGAAGATGGAAGCGCGAAGTGGATCGCCTGCTTGCCAATTGAAGTGAATCAAAAAAGCAAAACAAAAAAAAAAAACAAGACGGCGTTTTGACACCTCGCGCGTGACGTCGAGTGAGTCCTGTGGGAGGCTGGGACTGTTTCGCCACATTTAAAAGACGCGCGTTTACAGGTAGCATCGCTAGTTTCCTTGTTTTGCCAGCAGAACCCTGCCAAAACAGGCCAAATTAAAGTTTAAAAAAAAAAAGAGGATTTGAATATAAAATCTAAATTGTGATGACATTTTTAACTTCTGGCAATTAGCAAATAATAACAAGATTAGGATACCAAAGTAAGTTTATTATATATATTTTTTCTACATTTAAAAATGTTTAGCTAGAGAAATGTAACTGTCTAACAGATATATCTATTTAATTATCAGAAGTAAAATTATTTTTTTTGGCCATAAAACGAAAAAGTTAATACAATAATAGAAAATGCAGTATTTTAAGTCTATGGTGTCTTATTTGCGCGTTTTTTTTTTCTTTAAAAAAGTGTTATTTTTTAAATTACTTTTTTTTTAAATACGTAGGCCTATATGTGGTGGAGCCGTTAGTGTTGTTTGAGGGGTGCGGACCGCACAGGGTGACACCCATTTAACTCTTTCTCTCCTAATTGATCCGTTAAACTAAATTGATTTTTGGATTTTATACTTTAATTTGCGTTGTGTAAAAAGAGCTGGCATTCCCCTATAATTCCACACCAAATATAACATTTTCTGATAACAAACAAAAAAAGTCATTGAAGTTTAACCCTAAGAAGATAGTGAAATGCAAATGAGCAAAATGAATAATTCTATCAGAACGAGCAAAATAATTACGGAGGGTAAGAGTTAAAAGGTGACACTAATGACGAAAATTAAAAAAAAAACAATGTTTGTATATTTGCAAAGGTGTACAAAAGTCAAGAATTAACAATTAAATTAAAACTTAAAAAAAAAAAAACATCTTGAAATATACAGTACTATAAAGTGGCGCCATCTATCCAATATGGCTGTCTAGTCATTTGGCATTTGTTTGGGTATACTAATAAATGCCTGAAACTTACGCTATCCGTTTTCAAAAAAAAAAAATTCCCTTCATAAAGGTCCATAGTTCCAGCCTTCATCGGTGCCGACCCCAGACCAGAAGATTTGGTCTAAATCTTCCTTTTTGAAGAAAAGTCTAAAACATGAAAAAAAAAATATGTCTATTCAATCAGAGTTCTATTTGCCTAGGGTCTACTTCTTAAATCTTTTAATGGAGCATATCAATACCATAGATTAATAAAAGAAAGCCAAAATGATCTAGTCTAAGTGTTAGCCGCTTCTGCGGTGTCTAATGCCGATAAACAAAACGCAGGTAACACACAACCAAATCCACGAAAGGCCGAACAATCGATAGAAGTAAATAAGTTAATCAACGTCGATACTGAACAAGAAGTTTAATAACAATGAAGGGAACCATCGAATGTCAGCTAACTCTCTACGTTCATAACAAGGCTTCCTATCTCTAAGGCGTCCTGGAAGTAGCCTGTTTACATCGGCTGATATTTCGTTCCGCCTAAAACCTAGTCTTGTTTTTTTACTAGTCACGTCATTGTCTCTAAGTCAAAACTTTCACTATTTCCGAAACAAATAATTAATTCCTTAATCGTACCCATAGACATAAATAAATATAGACTGGCCGAAGGAAGTAACTTCATGTAACTTGAAAACATGTATATCTATTGTATTCGGATTTCCGAATTACGAAAAAATTGCATGATCTTCATTCTTGGAGATGAAACAAAACTACACTGCCTCCTTATTTACAATATAGATAGGTGTGTGGCTGAAATAGATATGAATACCTAACTTTTATACTGCTCATAAATGCTGTATAATAAAGTACACAAAATTGCAAGTCACAAATTTTCGTTTCATAAAACTCTTTAATCGGCCAGTCTATATTTATTTATGTCTGTGATCGTACCATAACAAAAATGTCTCCATATTGAAAGTATTCTGTGCTACAAACGGAAGAGCTTAAAAAATTATGATTATGCGGTGCAAACAAATTATTTTATACCTTGAAAAAAGATCCTATCTTAAACAACACTTCCTTTCTTTTTGTACACCGGATACGCCAAAGCGCTAGCTATGAATAGAAACTTCCAATAATTATAAAAATGGAGTCTACGCCTTGAATGATATTTTGTTTTGGCATGATCTAATGTTAAAGATGTCCTAGATTTTTCAAATTAACAATGCTGCAAAATAAAAATAAAACATTATCGACAAGCAATTAAGATAGATCCGATTTGATCGAGTTTATTTTTATCTGTAAAGGTTATATTTCCAGATTTATTACTGACGTGTATTTTCCACTACGAATGAGATTTTTAAAATTAATATTACATTTTCTAAGTAATCATACTATTAATAAACTAATTCAGAAATAAATGTAAAAAAAAAAAAAAGGAAAATCTAAATCGACCACCAGCGTACTATGGTTATGTCTGCGTTGAATGTGTTAAAATATGTAGGCCAGTGCTGGGTCTGCGTAGCCACGGGAAATACTGCATTCCTCACTAATCTTCAGACTCGAAGACAAGCTTCATTATTAATGAGAAATAATAGGAAAAGGTTACACCATAAATAATGAGGAACTCGTTACCCAATAAATAATGAGGAAAAGGTCTTCTAAAAAAAAGCTACGAAACAAACAATTGAGACTCGAAGTATAGCTATTATTGAAGAAGCAAAGAAAACTTAAATAGACCGCCAGCGGACAACGGACTTTATCTGCAAGAGACACGGGAAAATATGCAGGTCGCAACTGGGTTTGTGTAATTATGTGAAACACTGCACTCATCCTTTAATCTTCGGAATCAAAGACATTGCCATTATTATCTTATCTTATAAAATGGAGATGTTAGGTCAAAAAAGAAATCAATTGTTAGTCTCTTAAAAGTCGGTACAAAGTATATTTGCCTGAAGTTATCGTTCTTACCCGATGCAGAAGTATAGCGTTGACATTGTGTACAGTACAGCGGTTTTAAAATTCAGTTTGAATATATTCAGAAATAAGAGCTGAATACTTATGAATTATCTAGGGAGTCTATAACTTGGTTTTTCCTCAAATGGTGGACAAGTGCTTTTATTCCGGTATGGTTGAATTCAGAAAAAGCTATTTGAATATTTATTTTATTTTAGCGGTGTATATATTTTGAGAGAAGATTGGTTTCTGGTAGGTTTGAATGTGTCCATATATTCTTGGTCTAAAGAGTACACTCTATTTCTGTCTTCTTTCGTTAAAAGTCTGTGTGTTTGTCTATATGCCAATTATAAAAAATAAGTAGAGTATTATGGAACGGGTTGCCTGAATCAGTCAGGAAAGCTAATAACTTAGCAAAAAATTCATAATCCCAGTTTTCCCCGGGATTCAAACTGGAGACCCCTCGTTTCGGTTGACAAGAAAAATAACGTGAACAAATTTTTGTCCCAGACAGACAGACAGACATACAGAGTGAATAAAAGCTTTGTAAAAAAAAAAAGTTCCATAACAGCGAAAGAGCTTTTTGACGACATTGTCATTATCGAGTTAAATTTTTTCTAAAATGTTTGACATGTTCGTACGTTCAATCTGTTTGAAGATAATCTACTTGTTAGTCCAAAGTCCGAACCTTTCACATGACCGGGAGGGGGGGGGGGTTGCAGCGGGCAGAGTAAGAACCCGGGACGTTTAGTCGACCGAATGAGTGTCCATCGCGCACACAACACGACCAGTCAGTTAGACCAGTTAGAAGCTATAATAAACACTAATCCGAAGAAAAAGTTGCGACTCGCGGTGTTTGGCTCACTTAACGCAAAGCTGTTTCGGAGACCGGATGTTAGTGAGGGTTTCATGTGGCCAGCACAACGACCAAACGAGGGATCTTGTGCTCGAATCTTGGTTGATCTTGGGATTTTTTTTTCGTTAATAAAATTCAGGATTTTAGGATGTGCTGGCCACATAACACCCTCGTAGGTATCAATATAAAAGTGCATAGTGATAAAATTGGAAAGCGACTCTTCGCGGTATTAATTAGTCGTCTGATACATTCTTAGGGGGGGGGGGGAAATGTTAGCGCCACAAACTTGTCGTGAGCTTAAAGTCCAGTTGTTAGAAAAAGATACAGAACATGAAAGGAAGTGAAGAAATAAAGCAGACGTGAATGACGTTTCAAGCAGATCAAAACGTCATGCAGCAGACGCATCAGTCTAGTTGTGACATCTGAGCGCTGCCTTGACGACTTAATGGCTCTGACTGACGTCTTGAGGTTGCGTAATGCTAACTAAATCTCTCACTTTCCGAACACTAGTAAATTAAAGAAGCTTTTTATTTAGTATTTCGTCATTGGGGATCTTCCCGATGCATTGTCTTGCACGTTTATACCTCTCTCGTAAAGGAGAAAATAACTCCTTTTGTGGCAGATGCAAATACTATTTTTAATGTATATAATAATAACACCACATAGGAAATACGATACACAATCCAAGAATGACCTGTAATAAACCTTTATAGACAGACAATGGTACTATATTATTGACTGGTACATGTCTCAACTTTATAATAACTCTAGAGTGACTGCATACAATAATTTTCACAAGTGGCTACCTTCAGGGCGGGTCCTACAGGTTGCGGGGCCCTATTCGAAACGGATTGCGAGGGGCCTAATTTGGGCTGTGATAAATATAATAAAGGTAAAATAAGAATTTGTATTAGAAAATAAATTCGTCTATGCATTTTATTTATACTTTACTAAGTACAAAATCAATGTCAAATTAACTTTACAAGCCATCTACAGTATATAGTAGTTTTCCCAGCCGATAAACATCCATATTTGCATTTTAGATTTAAAATCGACTAGCGAGTAGGATTGACGTTTGCCATATTGAATGACACCCCGAAATGACAATTTTGTCTGTTGAAAGGAGATTTGTATGAATTTTCAGAAGATTTTAATAATTTCAAGAGATTTTCGTGTCTTTTTCTTATATTTTTTTTAATTTTAGGAGAAATCCTGGAACCTTTTAATAATAAGTTAAATGATTTAATTTAATAATTTAGACCTAGCATTTGCATCGAGCGGGGCCTATGAAAGTGCGGGGCCCACTGCGGCCGCATAGGTTGCAGTGGCCTAAGACCGGCCCTGGCTACCTTCAATGACTGCCCCTTACTAACTGCCACGTACTGACTGCTCTCAAGTAGGCTACCTCGTTAGCTTATGGAAGTGTTCCCCTTCCTAAACATGAGTTGTGAAGAATACTAATAATATTAAAACAGGGTATCTACTGTATGGCACCCACTTTGAGGAGGTGACACTCTGTCTTCCCCTTTTTTCTTTTTCCTGGTACTGTTCCCTGAAGGAAGGTCTTTGCGATCCCCGAAGACCTTGTGATATGGCAATAGACTTTTAGTTAGCGCTTTGTTTTGTTTTTTACAGTAGTTAGCAGGTTGTCGTGGATTTCAATCCCTGTATTAATCCTTTTTTTTTTCAAATCTCTTAGTTTGTAATGCGGTCTATGTATGTGATATCTAGGATCTTTCTGTAGCTTCTCAATTCCTTTGCTAGGATACTCCTCTCTAAATCTACGGTCAGCTTCCAAGATTCTGTCCAAGACTCCGCCCAAGATTCTGTCCAAGACTCCGCCCAAGATTCGCAAGCGTCTAAGAGTGTGACTTCTTACTAAATTTAAATACAAAATTTTAATATATCATACTTTACTTCTCTTCCTCTACTTCTGTAATCCTACCAGGCTGCCTGGTCGTGCGGTTTGCGCGCTGGACTGTCGTTTGGATTTATCGATGATCCCGGGTTCAAACACTGCCCGCTCCCATCCCCCGTCGTCCTGCGAGAGTTTTGGACTAGGAAGTACACTATCTTCAACTCTGAAGGAACATCCGAAACATGTACAAAATTTAACAAACAAACATTTAGAAGTAGGCGACGTCAGAAACACAATTTGCTTCACACACAAAAATATTAGCTTAAAATGCATTACAGTGGCGTCGCTTAGTAAGGTGGGAAAGGTGCGGTCCTCACAGGATTACGGGTTACACCCAAGTGACACATTTGTCAAAAAACAAAACAACAACAATGACATTAAAAGAAACTATCGTCGCATAATTGACAGTTGTGTACCAATCAATGAATGTTGGTAATTAGCTCATTGCTCATTCAACAGCAACAAAAAAAATACAACATATTTTATGGGGGAAAGGGGGAGAAGGATCATTAGCTAATCGCACACGGTGACCACCTACTCGAGCAACGCCTCAGGGGGGCCGAGAACTGTTCAGCATAAAGCATATCGAGGTGATCAGTCAAGAGTTCCCGAAGATAAAATATTCAAAAGATTCAATACATATCAATGGACATGCGATGTGGCCAGAGTTGTGAGATTGGCAGACGTGGAGATTTTCTGGATAAACTAAACAAGGTCAAGGCCGCAAAATTAAACTCCATTGTTCGCAACGAAATGAAAATAAAATGGAAGATTTTAGAAAATTTGATTCTGGGGAGCTAATTAGGGCACGAAATAATATCCTCTACCTTTTTAATAACTTTGTTCTATACACCGGAAATTATATTTTATAAGGCTAGCTATTTATAGTTTTTTTTTTTACCTTGTCATACAATATGTGTAACAAATGCATGGTGGTATAAATCTATTCCGCATGTTGTTTTTTTTATAAAGCTTTTATAAAATCACTCTGTCTGTCTGTCGGTCTGTCTGTGTAATAAAAAAGTATGAGCACATTTTTTTATTTCCTCACCAATTCTCGGATCAAGTTGGAACTTCACACAATTATCCATTGGCATAGTCAAGACATGAATCAATTAAAATAAAATAACCAATTAGTAAATTAATTACTGGAATTAATTATTTTGTTTGATACCAATAAGGGAAATTAATCCTTCAGTATTTACAGATATGGCTAAATAAGTAGAGGTTTGGTCCCCTTTTCTAATTGTACATCTAATTTCTCCCACATCTATTCTCGAATCAAATTGAAAATTTACACAATTATTTAATGTACCTAATAAAACATGAAACAATAAAAAAATAAAAATTGATCAATTAATTATTGGTAATTAATTATTTGGTATCGAAAAAAAAGAGGGTAAAAATGCTTCTTATTGAGAGATATGGCTGCATTTGTTGGGTTTATTTCCATTTTTACGCTAAATACACATCTTTTTCTACCACATCACATTCTCAAATCAAGTTGAAATTTCCCATAATTATTCACAGATGATGATAATTCACGAATCAATTTAAAAAAAAAACAAAACACATTAAATAATTAATTAGAGGTCATCAATTAATTTTGTTATATTTTTCGAACCCTTAGATAAGCTTTGTAAAAAAAAAAGACAAAAAAAAAAAACGTTGAATACAAAGGGAGGCAACTTTGGCGATACAGCTACTTAGTGAGTTATCTTAGTTGAGTCCATAAAATTTAATTTGATATATTTCATGAAGCGTGTTCCATGGTTCTAAATGTCGACACAAACTTCCCCGAATAACTCGAGCTTTGAAAAAGTTGGTTATTTCTTCATCTACCCTCCCCCTTTCTCAGTAATTAGCCTCCCCTCTTCTCCCCCCCCCCCTCCTTGCCTTTTAGCCCCATTACCAAGACTCCTTATTGACTGCTAATCGGTCTAGGAAGGTGTCGAGAACTCATCAAGTTCCCACCGGCTCGGAAGACGTCCTCGGCCACCGGTCAGCAGTTTTCAAGGCTGCTCCTTGTCCCGCTTAACGTGGTAATTGGTGGACACGCTTTCACCAAAAGCAATTTTGTCCAGCCAAAAATTAAAAAAAGGACAAGCGAAAAGGGGAAATGTCTACAGCTCAATTAGTCAATGGTAGGTAGATTGTTTGAAAGGTTATACTTGGTCTATGAGAGTAGTCTAAATAGATTAATAGACCCAATGTAAGGAATATATGCAAAGTTGAATATATCTTATATAACACAGAAGATGATTACATCCTACGCGTCATGCATTCAGTCATGCATATTAACCAATGACCTAAACTCCGCCAAGCCACTGGTTTTCCTAGCTATCTCAGGCAACCCATTCCACGCTCTAATAGCGCTAGAGAAGAAGGAGCTTTTGTACAAATTTGTCCTAGCACATGGAACGAGGAATGTGCCTTTTATCAGATAGATAGATAGATAGATAGATAGATAGATAGATAGATAGATAGATAGATAGATAGATAAATGGATGGATGAATGGATGGACTGACGGAAGGACGGACGGACGGACAGACAGACAGACAGACAGATAGATAGATAGATAGATAGATAGATAGATAGATAGATAGATAGATAGATAGATAGATAGATAGATAGATAGACACTTAATGATTAATTTTCCTTGTTTGTATCAAACAAAATAATTAATTACCAGTAATTAATTGACTAATTGGATAATTTGATTCTGCACTGTTAATAAGTGTGAAATATAACTTTTAAACAAATAGCTTTCCAAGACGTCCTTTATTCTGTACATCGGACACACACACACACACAAAAAGAGAGCTATTTCTAGTTATTCCGTCATAGGTGAAACTCTCTAATGACAATGTTGTGTCATTCATGTTTAGGTATTCTCTCTTGTCTCTATTATACATTTCTTTTCCTCTTCGAAGTGGCGTAACTAGAGTGGGGTGATGGGAAGGGGAGTGTCCGAATTTGAACCCCCCTCCCCCGAGCGTTAAGTGTTTTTACATCAAATATTACCTCATTCTCTTGTCCAAATGCAGGGGCCCACTAAACAGTACCGCCCCCCCCCCCAAACCATAGCTACGCCACTGTTTCTTCGTCTCTCTATCAACTTTATTTCATTTTCTGTTTCCTCGGTCTCTTTAGCGTATTATCTAATTCTCAGTCATGTCAGTCTTTTCTCTCTCTCTTTCTTTCTTTCTTTCTTTCTTTCTCTCTTTCTTTCTCTCTCTCTCTTTATCTTTCTTTCTCTCTTTCTCTTTCTCTCTCTTTCTTTCTCTCTCTCTTTCTTTCTCTCTTTCTTTCTCTCTCTCTTTCTTTCTCTCTCTCTTTCTTTCTTTTTTTGTTACTCGCCTTCACTTTCTTTCCCCATCGTTCTCTCTCAAATTCCATACCCACACATACCCATACTTACCCACACATACTTACACATACCCACACTTACCCACACATACAAACACATACTCACACATACTTACACATACCCACACTTACTTACACATACTTACACATACCCACACATACTTACACATACTTACAAATACCCACACATACCAGTGTGAGCATTCCTTGACCCATTTTCTACGCAATTTAGCTAACCCAACAGACACGAATCCTATTTGATCAGGGGCTGTATTAAATTTTGTATCATTCTGTTAGTACCAGGACTTCAAACAATCAGCATAGTGACTATTTTGGCCAGTCCCTTCATCAAAGATACAAAGCCCCCCCCCCACTCCACATGATAGTTTCCCCGTACCGCTGACAATGTATTATTTTTTTTTGTCTTGGTTATTTATTATTAAATTGACTCATTTTGTAAAAAAAAGAAAGAAAGACGCTTTCTTAAGTGGAAATAGAAATTCAAATTTGTAAACGCATTTCCGTGGAAACAAATGTAAACAAGTTTCTTGTAGTTTGAGAATACAGTTGTTCAGATTCCTAGCTTTGGCTAGTGGGAATATATTTTAGTCTTTCTATAGTCTATTTCATTCTTTGATTCTCTTTCATTCCCTCCTCTCTTTTATTCTCTCACTTTCTTTATCTCTCTCTCTTTCTCACTTTCTCTCTTTTTTTTCTTTTTTTCTCTCTTTCTTTCTTTCTTTCTTTCTCTCTTTCTTTCTTTCTCTCTTTCTCTCTTTCTTTCTTTCTCTCTTTCTTTTTCTCTTTCTTTCTTTCTTTCTTTCTTTCTTTCTCTCTTTCTTTCTCTCTTTCTTTCTCTCTATCTTTCTCTCTATCTTTCTTTCATTCTCTCTTTTTCTCCTTTTTCTCTTTCTTTCTTTCTTTCTTTCTCTCTTTCTTTCTCTCTTTCTTTATTTCTCTCTTTCTTTCTTTCTTTCTTTCTCTCTTTCTTTCTCTCTTTTTTTCTTTCTTTATCTCTTTCTTTCTTTCTCTCTCTCTTTCTTTCATTCTCTATCTTTTTTTCTCTCTCTCTCCGTTTTTCTTTCTTTCCTTTTCTCTCTCTTTATCTTTCTTTCTTTCTCACTCTCTCTCTCTCTCTTTCTCTCTTTCTCTCTTTCTTTATATCACTTTTTAAACTTCTTTCTTTCTCTCTTTCTTTCTCTCTTTCTTTCTTTCTCTCTTTCTTTCTTTCTTTCTTTCTCTCTTTCTTTCTCTCTTTTTTTCTTTCTTTATCTCTTTCTTTCTTTCTCTCTCTCTTTCTTTCATTCTCTATCTTTTTTTCTCTCTCTCTCCGTTTTTCTTTCTTTCCTTTTCTCTCTCTTTATCTTTCTTTCTTTCTCACTCTCTCTCTCTCTCTCTTTCTCTCTTTCTCTCTTTCTTTATATCACTTTTTAAACTTCCTATAAAGACGGCTGACTGGTAGAGTGGTACGCGCTCCGAACTGTAGTTGTGATGGTCCTGGGGTTCAATCCTTTGTCTGCCGCCATTCTCTGACGTCCAGTATGGGACTTACGCTAGGACGTAATAATCTTTACGTCTGAAGGAACGTCCAAAACATTACAAGTCAAATAACTTTGGAGAAGTAATTGTCTATCTGTATTTATTCCTTTTTTTTTTTTTAAATTCCTCTCTCTTAATTTTAGTTTTTTTTTCTCTTTTTTTCACTCTCTAGATTTCTCATTTCTTTCTAGCTTTTAATATTTCTTTCCCCTCTCTCTCTCTGTCTCTATCTTTCTCGTTCTCTCTCTCTCTCTATCTTTCATCCACTCTCTCTATCTCCCACTCTCTTTCTGACTCTCTCTCTTTGACACGCCTTACCTCTCTCTAATTCCCACTCTCTTTCGCTATCCCTCTAACTCTTTCTGACTCTCTCTCCTTTTCTGTCTCTCACACTTTACTCTATTCTCTCTCCCTCCCTCTCTTTCCCTATCTCTCTCTCTCTCTCTCTCTCTTTCACTCCCTCTCTTTCCCTATATCACTCTCTTTCTCTCTCTCTCTCCCTCTCCCTCTCTTTCCCTATAGCTCTCTCTCTCTCTCTTTTTCACTCCCTCTCTTTCCCTATATCTCTCTCTTTCTCTCTCTCCCTCCCTCTCTTTTCTTATATCTCTCTCTTTCTCTCTCTCTCTTTTCTTTTCTGTTTATCCCTTTCTCTCTCCCTATCTCTCTTTCTCTCACACACTCTCCCCCTTTCTCACTCTCTCTAACTCTTTATCACCGTTTCTCTTTTTCTTTCTCTATTTTGTGTATCTCTACCTCTAACACTTTAACCCATCACCTCTAATCTTTGTCAGTGTCAGTCATGTGATCAATATCTTCTTCAAATACTGGCCTGTTTACACACAATTTTAAACAAACAATCTCAAATTGGAAATTCACACTTGACAAACACAAAACAAAAAGATTGGCCGGACCAACAAACAGCAGACGAACTCTCACACAAACCTCCACAAACACACACAAACATAAACTCACCTACCTATAAAAAATCATCGCATTAACTGGCATCCGTAACTGTGAGTAGTTCTTCTGTGAATAGAGTTTTAAAAGTGAACTTAATTTTTATTTTTTTTTACAAAAAAAAATAATAATAATAAATTAAAATCATCAAATAAAAATGAAGTTTAGAGAAATGAAACAATATTCATTTGTGATCCGGATTTAGACTCATTAGTGTCTGCCCCATGTTTGCCCTAATGAAATCCCTCATTAGAAACATGCAAAAACACAAAACCAAAAATAAAACATGTTTTACGAACTGGCAATGATAGTCACAAGGTGTGCAAATAAGCAACAAATAGCAGTTAGCATATTTTTCTAATTACTACTGAAAAGTGGAAAAATAGGAAGGGTAGCAGGGCCTCAAAATATCAACATCTATAGACTTTTTGATCAATCGTCGAAAAAGGCGTTGCAAACAGCATTCTGACGTGATAGCGATAAAACACTCAAAGGGAAGCAATCGCCAGCATTGATTGCAAGGTGAGCAACGGTTATGTCGCACTGTCGGAAAGATCAGAATGATAAGTCATCTAGAAATTGCGACAAGCTTCTTGTGCCGATGGCATCTTGCGGGTGCGAAAGAACGACGATAAGGGGGCGGGGGCGAGAGCGGACGTGGCGTTGACCTTTAAGAGTTAAATACATGCGCGTTTTGTATATATAGATATGGATGTATTCAGCCATTTAAAGGTTGCTATAGAGTTAAGATCAAATAGGCCTGAAGCAGCATCATGTTGGTCTATCTCCTCCCTACACTGAAACACACATTCTGAGATCTGTGGTGCCCGAATGATCAAATAGGCCTGAAGCAGCATCATGTTGGTCTATCTCCTCCCTACACTGAAACACACATTCTGAGATCTGTGGTGCCCGAAACTGCGACCAGTGGGCCACATCCGGCCTTGAAATGGTGCTGTCTGGACCTTAAAACTCCTGCCTGTTGTAGACGTTCATTGACTTGCAGCACAAAACTGCTGGTAGACAACTAAACCGATGTAGGCGTATTAAAGTATCACTGATCCCCAAAACTGCGACCAGTGGGCCACATCCGGCCTTGAAATGGTGTTGTCTGGACCTTAAAACTCCTGCCTGTTGTAGACGTTCATTGACTTGCAGCACAAATCCGCTGGTAGACAACTAAACCGACGTAGGCGTATTAAAGTTTAACATGTGAAAACATGACATAACTTCTTCGTGAATAAAACTAAATATAACTTTTATTGGACCATAGCACTCCGAGCATGCTATAGCCTAAGCACTATCGTATTTTGAAAATAAATATGTGTATATATAGACAAATTGAACCTGACATAAAATGAAATAAATGTGGTAGACTTATTTTGAATAAAATCGAACTCACGACAAAAAAACACGTCTTTTCAGTCTGGCATTCTGGAGTCGTCTGGTCTACCTAAGACCTCTGACGACAATACTACTTAGCATTCATAGTCATCGTCCACGCTGCATAGCTAACCTCTTCCCTACCGTCACCATAGAAACACATACACTCCATAACAGTAAACAAATGGCACACACAAAAAAACAACACTTTGTAATGGACGATTTGATGCGGCCCTAGACACCTGTGTCGAAAATATATATGGCCCAAGGACCTAAAGGTTGGGAGCCACTGTGGATCATCTTCGTAGCAAAGAATGGTTGGGTCCAGTAAAGTAAAGTTCCCGTTTCAGACCTTTTAGGGCAGAGGATGTTAGGTCATCTGTTTCTGTGGCCTACGGTTAACGAGGGTGTCATGTGGCCAGCACAACGAACAACTGCCTTTACTTTTCCCCATTAGAGCTGGGTGGATATTAGGTACCCATCAGAGGTGCCCAAGGATCCCGAAATTTTAAAAATCCCAGTCCTCACCAGTCCTCACCAGTATTCGAACCCAGGACCCCGGTTCGGAAGCCAAGCGCTTTACCACTCAGCCTCTCATGGTTGGGTCCAGGCTCAACAATATTACTGTGGGCCCTTTTTAATATATAAGCTCTTTGAAAACTTGAATGTAAATGCAATTAGCAAATGCTACTATCATAACACATTAATATATATAAAAAAAAAAGTAAAGTTCCCTTTTCAGACCTTGTGGTCTATAGGGCAGATGATTTAAAGATCAATAAATACACATATTACATCATACACTTTTTGTAGTGCTAATCTTACATTCCTGGCCTCTTGGGGAAATCCTTCCCTTTGGTCAAAGGTCTCAACCGCCTTGCAATAGTATAACGGGGTTAAGCAATTTGTTGAGCGAGACCCGTCTCACATTTTGTTGGCCTCCTTCGGTTGTGGAACGTTTATGGTTCATCTCGAACAATAAGCGAGATGAGAGCCTGGGCATTGTTTATGGTCGAAACGATGTCGCCCACATAGAAGTTCCCCACTCTCCTATACAGTTTGGGATCAGTAGCGCCGCAGGCTCTGACATGCTGTAGCATAGTATGCCACAATCTGCCTTAGGGTTCCCGGCTCCTGATTTTTCCTCAGGGTTGTCTCCTAAAGCCTTTACCGTGTTTGGGTATAGCCGCAAGGCAGCGGAGGTTTGGATTCAGAGTTTTCCCTCCTCATAGATGGGTAGCCAGTCATGGCTAACGGGCTCCTCCGACCCGAAGCTTTCTGGTTTAGGCGCCAGTTGCTTGCCTTTACCTCTTCTCCTGTCGGTGGTAACGGTTCCGCCAAGCTCAGTATCTGAACCACACGTGAAAGCCAGGAGTTTACATTTATTTTTTTTTACTTTGAAAAAGGATAACGGTCAAGCTAGAGTTTTCCCCATGCGGCCAACGAGCTAGTAATTCTTTTCTCAGCGATCAACATCAACTGTCAAATTTCTAGGAAAACCATTAGAGCCAAATTTGATATCAGCGATGACCCACCCTCCACGAAGGAGTGACTTGATTAGATGTATTGTAAAAACAAGAGCTAATAAAATTATTATATAGTTTATCGGTATCTTTTCTATCACATTGTAGTGGCGCAAACAAAAGGCCAGATGCGCCCGCAAGTCTACCTCTAGCTTTTGACATTTGAAACGCGACTTCACTGCAATATTGATACACATCGCTTCATTACACCAGCGGTGCTCAATCTGTTTCGGCATTGGGGGTCATATAAATTTACGACACAATATGTCACGGGTCGCATCGATGTGAGGAAAAAAATGTCAGCGAGTTCAATGGAATTTGAAACTCTCCATCTTCATTATGCCCTGTGGGCAGATGTTTGAAGGGGTGGTATTATAGCACCACGTTACGGGCAGGGTATGATCCTCGGACCCCAGTTTGAGCATCACTTCAATACAATCTTAATACTTTTCATAGACCCAATGCTCTTCCATACAACTGTGCTAGATAATACATTATTAACGCCATTAATTAATTAAACAGCGCGGAGTCGCACATTGATTTCAGATTCTGACATTCACAAACACTGTATATTTCTGATGAAATAGGTGGCGCTAGTGGCGCTAACGTAAAAGGCCGTTAACTATAACTGTTTAAAAGATTGTGTTTAAATAGGGCAAATGTTATCACTGTGCAATGTCTGTGCAAGCCAGGCACCTCCCTGGTAATGTTTTGTCCACATAGAAAACAAGTCAATTTTATTTTGCTGTGTTAAAATTTGCTAGTGGTCTCCGTTGGCCGTAGGGAAAAGTCTTTTTTTTTGTGTGTGTGCTGTTGGTCCGTCCGTCGTTTCGTCAGGTATGGAGCTAAAATACTAATGTATTATGCGTTCAGATTTAGGGCTTAGTTACAAAGCTTATATCAGAATATTCTGTCTGTCTGGTAAAAATTGTAAACATGTTCTACTTCCACTTCCCAATTTCATGTCAAAGTGAAACTTTGCGCAATTATTCCTTGTACCTGACAAAATATGAGCCAATCAAAAGAATTAACCAAAAAACTCAATAATTATTGGAAATTAGTTATTTTGTTTGATCTCGAAATAAGGGGAGCAAATACTTCTTAATGAGTAATAATGAGAGATGTGATATATATATTGTTACGATTCTCTCCCTAATCAGGCCTTCTGTAAACACTGCTAAACACACAACACATCAACACATCAAGAACATGACAACAAGGCTCCAAATAATCTGGTACTTTAATAAGGGTCAAATAAAACAGCCAATACGACACAATTGGCAACACAATCAACTACTACAACGTTAGACTGTATATCACGTACTAAACTCATAAACTCTACCGTCTCTTCCTGGACTCGTACGTTTCACTGGAGGACTGCACCAGGACCGACTTCATGGCTGACTAACAGTCCCGGTCTCAACGCTCTCCGGTCTTGAACTGCCCTTTTCCTACACAATGTGTCTGTGGTTTGCGCACGGGTGCTATTCACGTGACCTCGGTCGGCGCATGCCCTTATTTTCGTAGCATCTTAATTCACTACTTTCTCTCGTAAAAACCTGGTCCCTGGTGCTGTTATTCATTTATGTTTAATATATGTGTGTATCCATTGTTTTAGCACCTAGCTTCAACGCAATGTTTACGTTGATACAGCATTATTGCTCGTACCCACTGAAGCTTCTATATGTAATGTGTTTATGTTGTCCACTTGTCTTTGTGAGAGATAAACAATTAGATAGAGCCAGCGTTTGTCTAATACATGCCTAACGGCTGTCTGTGTCGGCTCTATCGAAGTTGTTAGTGAACGGATGCTGCGAGGGTAGAGGGGCTATCTGGGGCTTGTGACCTTTGACCACTGGGGTGGTAATTTGCATACGGGCGAAATGACTCTGGATCAGAAGAATGTTTTTTTTTGTAATTTCGCTTTGTGCGTTATCGCTAGGCGGTGGTGTCGAATCCAGAGTCACAGGTTCGAGCCTCGGTCAGCGCATGCCCTTATTTTCGTAGCATCTTAATTCACTACTTTCTCTCTTAAAAACTTGGTCCCTGGTGCTGTTATTCATTTATGTTTAATATATGTATGTATCACATTTGTTTCAGCACCTAGCTTCAACTCTATGTTTACGTAAACTGTATTACTGGCCTGTGTCACCTATGTCAGCTGGTCACACACAGTTAACCCTTTTGCGTCGCGAATAGGGTTATATATATGGATTTATTTTCTTTATTGAGTTTGGTCATGTTTATTCTCACACTTCCCATTTCTAGGATCAAGTTGAAATTTCAAATTACTTATTCACAGTTGTTGATGATAAACGAATCAATACAAAAAATCATTTAATAGTAATTAATTAATTTAGTTTTATAAAGCAGAAATACTCCCTTCTTCCCTAGTGCTATTAGAGCATGGAATGGGTTGCCTGAGCTAGCCAGGAAAACCAGTGACTTGGCAGAATTTAAGTCATTGGTTAATATGCATGACTAAATGCATGACGCGTAGGACGTAATCATCTTCTTTTTTGAAGTAACGTCTGTATTATATAAGATAAGAAGATAAGAAAAAGAGCAATTAGCTATTCTTTCGTAGATAAGCTTTTGTTTTTTTTTTAATTTTTTTTTCTTTTGCTTGCTTAGTAGCTTGATTTCAAAGTTGAAATGGTATTTGCTACTGTTCATTCGTTGTTGTTGTTTTTTTTTGTAACAAATTGTGATGGATGTTTATCCTGTACTGAAGTCAACTGTAGATGTTTGTTAGATTTCAATCAATTACTCAGCAAGCGTTTGGGTTTCTTGTTCGGGTGTATTCAATGTAGTTAAACAACAGCACAAAGATAACACATCTATTTTAACTAGTGAAAAGATGTGGTCAACACGGATGAACAATGAATAATACGTTTAATCCAGTAAAAGGCCACAGTCAGAGTCTCTGTCAAATTAAACACGTCTTTATTCAAGAGAATCCTATTGCTAACTGATTTTCCAGTCTCTAGCCCAAAATATCTTAAGCGTCACTAGTCCTGTTCAATATACGTCTTCTATGGTGCGTCTCTAACTAATAATAATATAAACTAGGTGCCTACCAAAATACATATGTCCAATGAGTATAAAAACAAGTAATATATAACAAACCTTTTTACAAATCTTATATCAACTAACTCTGTCTGTCTGATAAAAAAGTTTGTACACGTTATTTCTCCGACACCCAATCTCGGATCAAGCTGAAATTTTGAACAATCATCTCTTTTTATCTCACAACACAAGAATCAATTAGAAAAAATTAACCAGTTAGTTAAATAACTATTGGTAATGAATTATTTTGTTTTGGGTATTTCAAACAAGGGAAAGAAATAGTACTTGCTTGAAGTGGTGATGTAAGTTGAATTAATTCCCTTTCTACATTGATGTCTGAGGCTTAGTAAAAACAAACAGGAAAAAGAAACAATAGATAACTATACAATCTTCCATGTTCATAGACTATTCGCTAGCAGAGTTGTTACCGCGTTGGCTTAAGAAGCCTGAGAGGCCTTAGCCCACAAGTTCGAATTCATGTCGTTTCCTTTTAAAAAACATTTTAAAAAGCGATCACCCAGATACCCCCTTCTTTCTCCCCCCCCCCCCCCACCCCCCACTCCTTTCCAACTGGTCCAGACAAGTGATAAGGATCATTGCGTATTAAGAAAGTCAAAGTAGGAAATTTCGCCAAACAAAAACAGCTGGTAAAATATATTTCTAATCACACAGATTTATTTTTTGTTGGTCTAGATCTATTACATATTTAATTACATGGCTGATCCAAACTAATTGATACACTTAATATAGGCTTTGTTGTTATTTTGTGTTTTTTTTTTAAGTTTTTTTTTTTTTTTAATTTTATTGTGCTTGTTTTCTTTTGTTCACAGACTTTAAATAAAAAAAAGATTCTACCAAACTTCTGCCACGTCTGCAGAGTAACTTAAAAATTGTAAGAGCACCAAAAAAAACTGAAGAAATACGAAACAAATAAAGGAATTAATATAAAACAAAAAGACTGAATCAATACTGGAATAAAAGGAACAGCTGAAATACTCAGATACTTGACTACATTACGACAGAAATTAGCACAATGACGTCATTGAGAATTGTCGCTCTTGTTTGGCTGGCTGTGATCTTGGTTGAGGAATCTTCAATGTCACAGGAAACGGTAAGTTTACAAATAACTATTTTTAGATTGTATGGTAGAATCATAAGGAAATGTAGCTATCGAAAAGAGAGCTATAATAGACATTTGGCTGAAGTTATAAATAGTCATAAAAATATCTAGCTGTAGTTAAAAACATTTAGTAACTGTAACTATTGTAAATCTGGCTGTAGTTAAAACATTGGTAAAGATAGTAATACAAATATCTGGCTGTAGTTAACACATTATTAATTAAAATTATAATTAAAACATTAGCAAGTTTGTACACTTGATTTCTCCCACACCCAATCTCGGATCAAGCTGAAATTTCGCCCAATTATTTCTTTTACCTGACAACACAAAAATTCATTTATAAAATAATTAACCAATTAGTTAATTAACTATTGCTAATAATTTACTTTGGTATCTCAAACAAGGGAAGGATTGTCGTCTGAGGCTTTTACAAATTTAATTACCTGACAAATCCAGGCTAATTGATACACTTAATATAAGCTTTGTTGTTGTTTTTTTTTAAAGTATTTTTTTTTAATTTATGTTGCTTGTTTTAAAATGTACACGTTGGTTTCTTATAGAATAGTGTTTTTTTTTTGTTTGGTGTAATGCACACATTGTAAGACAAATTTCCATACGGACAATAAAGATTATTATTATTATTATTATTATTATTATTAAAGTCTAGTTTGTCTTTTTTTTTGTTGTTGTCCTTCTTTGTAAAGCTTTGTCCTCCTGTTTGTCCTCTTTTGGGTCTGTTTGTGCCTGGTAACCCTATGTCTGCCTCAAGAAAAGTATTACTTAACTAATCTTACATTCGAATGAACTTGTTGTTTTAAAAGATTGTTCACGAGAATCCCATAGCGCTATTCAAATTATAGAAACCTTTTTTTTTTTTACCAAGATCAGACATCAGAGTTGTATTAGCCTATTAATAATATATATATACAGGAATAAAATTACAAACATTTTATTCTATAAAGTCTGCTTGTCCCACTCAAGTTACCATCCATATATCTACATTTTTAAATTTGTGTACTAGCATCCCACTCAAGTTACCATCCACAGATCTACATTTATTAATATGTGTACTAGCATAACGTAAGCAAATTCAAGGAATATTAATGCGTATGTAAGGCGTTTTACTTTGTTAACGTCAGTCGCTGTAATGAGATAGATTTTGTTTGCGAGATTTTCATGACACGAGACAAATTATTCATTCGCCTTTTTACTTAGAAACTCAAGTTTATAAAAGTGTATAATTAATTGAATTCTTGCATAATATTGTCACAAAAAAAATATATTGTCTGCCAACAGACTGTTAGACCGGAACATCGGATATATTGGTTACCTTACTCTTTTTTTTATTTTTTTTTTTATTTCCTTAACAATTATGCTAAAATCTAAATCCTAAAACTTTAACTTAAACTCATACAGTCAAATAGGCACCTTTTATTACATAGCCCAGTGCTACGTAGCCAAATTCGACCTGCGGCCATTTTAATTTCCGACACTCGTGTCGCGGGCCACATGACCACAAATGTACAAAACAAACGAAATTGACCTGAAACAATTTGATTAGAAACTTGTGGATCTAGTAATTAAATTTATGAACGGAATTTAAGAAATTCATTTTTTTAAGCGTCGGAAACTGGCTTCATTTTTCTACTTACAATGTGACCAACATGGTAGATAGCTAGCAAACAACTCATTTTCTTGTCTCTTGTTGTTAAATATTCGCATCGATCCTTCAGGCGTAGTTTAATCATCTTTAATTCGCAGCTTAAACTAAAAAAACGTTTAATTGTTGCATTACTTTATAGCAGCCACACTTTACAAAACAAATATGTTGGTTTATTATCATGTTCCACAAAAAAAAAGTAAAGGTCACTTTTCTTGATAGATTCTAAATTCGGAGTCTACTTTTAGTTTTTTCGGTTCTTCCATTTCTTAAACTTACACATTTTTAAATATCATGGTACCAATCCATCAGAGAAAAAGTCAGGGCCCTGAAAAAAAAAGGGGGGGGGGATTTTCTACAGTTTGTACCGACGACGGGCCTGATCAAACCACGTCACGGGCCGGCTCTGGCCCGCGGGCCGTATTTTGGGCATCACTGACATAGCCTATGGTGCACTATTATTCGATCTGATCGCCGCTCTAAATTGAAATAAACAAAACGAACCGACTCTCGGCGTAGCGTACGCCACCCGCCCGTTTTTTTTTAAATTCTGAGCCTTGATCTTTGTCACCGCGAAAGTTACGTGGGTAACACTAGTCCGACAGAAATAAATAAATAAAAGAGTTATCTTTCCATTACTTTTTTTTAAAAATCGTGTCCCGCATGGTTGGGCCATGAGAGAATTATATCTATATATTTCTAGATAGCCGTACAATCTTCGCTAGTCATAGGTATCCAATAGCAGAGTGGTTAGTATGTCGGCCCGCGGAGAAGTTAGCCTCGAGTTCCAAATGAGCCTTTTTTTAAAAATGCTTTTAAAAACCAATGTGGTGATTGTGTTTGTATAGAACATGGTTGACAACACTTTATAGAACCTTGGTTGTAAGATGCGAGGATTTCTATGTTTATTTATTGTATTTATTATTATTGCATTGGTTGACTAGGTAAAGCGGGGTGACGGCCCCTTGAGTTTGTTATTGTTGACAGAGGACCGGATTTTGTGATAGCATAGTAGGAGCCATTATAAGGCAGTTCTGATAGTTAATGTATATTTAGGAGATCCGCTTTTGTTGGCTACAGTTATAATTTATTCTTATTGCTCTATTAAATATTTCTTATTCCTAACGCATCCCTGGTGTTCTTGAAGTATCGCATATGTAATGTATACATGTCAAAGTCATAGGCTACAAGTTCACAACAATCACAACAACCAATGTCGGTAAAATCCTCCCAGATATCTCTTTCTTTGCCCCCACTTCCCCCCCCCCCTCCTGCTTCCCAACTGGTCCAGATAAGTGATAGGATCATAGAGCATTGAGAAAGCTACACGGTCCGCTTACCTAACCCAGGGCACACAAACCAAATGAGCTGTACATCACAGCCCCATGGACCATTTGGTAACTGGCCAGACGATACCCACGTAGGCCGTACCTTCTAACAAGCTGGAGTAACAGACTTCAACAGACTTCAAAGACGACACAGTGCTTGGAAGAAATGGCGGGGAGTAAACTTTACACCCGTTCATTTAACGTCTGTTAAACATGAAGAAGGAGAAGGGGGGTGAACAGACTCCAGGCATTCTTAACTAACCCAGTTAACAGCGGCAGTGAAGGTCACGGTGACCTAGGCTAACATTTTTATAAAGCTTATGTCAACTCACACCGTCTGTCTGTCTGGTAAAAAGTTTGAACATGTCTTTCCTACCATTTCCTATTCTCGGATCAAGTTGAAACTTTATACAATTTTTCATTGAACCAGACAAGACATGAATCCATAAAAAAAAAAATAAAAAAAATTAACAATTAATTTACGTGTTGTTGATTAATTATTTCGTTTCATTTCGAAATAATGGGAATGAATTCTACTTAATGAGAGATGTGGATATATATATATGGATTTAGTCCTCTTATTACCCTGTGACACTTTTTTCTCCCACTTCCCATTCTCGGATCAAGTGGAAATTTTGCATAATTATTCATAGTCGAAAACAATACATGAATCAATTTAAAAACTAATTATTTAGTTAATCATTTAGTACTAATTAATTTTTTTTTTTAAATATAGCAGAAAGGGAGATAAACTCTGTAATTTTCAGATAAATGACAGTACTTAGAGTTTTGTTTTTTTCATTAGATAAGCTTTGTTTTTTAAAAGTTTTTTTTTTTCTATAGATTTTGTTTCATTGTTTTATTACTATATTGTTAAACACTTACTGACTGTATGAATACCCGAAAAAAAAAAAAAGCCTGCCTAAATATTCTGCTGTCAGGCGTCTGCTGTCAATTGTCCGCTGTCAGTCGTCTATTGTCCATCTTCTTCTGTCGATCGTGTGCTGTAAATCATCTACTGGTGTTCCTCTACTGTCAGTTATCTGCTGTCAATCATCTGCTGTCAATTGTCTGCTGTCAATTGTCTGCTGTCAATCGTCTACTGTCCATCGTCTGCTGTCGTTGTCCATCGTCTGCTGTCAATTGTCTGCTGTCAATCGTCTGCTGTCGCTGTCCATCGTCTGCTGTCAATCGTCTGCTGTCGCTGTCCATCGTCTGCTGTCGCTGTCCATCGTCTGGTGTCAATCGTCTACTGTCCATCGTCTGCTGTAATCGTCTGCTGTCAATCGTCTATTGTCCATCGTCTGCTGTCGCTGTCCATCGTCTGCTGTCAATTGTCTGCTGTCAATCGTCTAGTGAGGGGGGGGGAAGATGTAAGAAAGTCAAAGAGAAACAGACATGAAAAACCTTTGAGAGTAACTGATTTAGAGAGAAACAGAGAACGAAAGAAAGATAAGGAAAAAGACAGGGAGATTTAAAGAGATTATGAGAGAGAGAGAGAGAGAGAGAGAGAGAAGAGAGAGAGAGAGAGAAAGTCAGATGAAAAGATTTAAAAATAGAGAGATAAACATCAAGAGATAGTGATTGATTAATTGATAAACAGAGATTACGAGAGAGATTAAGAAAGAGAAATTAAGAGAGATAAAGAAGATTAAGAAAGAAATTAAGTTAAGATATAGAGATTAAAAGAGCCAGAAAGAGAGAGAGAGAATTGAAGATAGAGAGAATAAGAGAGAGAGATTTGAAAAAGTGCAAATACATAAAAGTATTAAATGTAAACGCACAGGAAACAAAGGGAGAGACAAAGATAGAGAGACAGAGAGACAGAGACAGAGAAAGAGACAGAGAGAGAGACAGAGAGAGACAGAGAGAGAAATAGAGAGAGAGAGAGACAGAGAGAGAAAGACACAGAGGCAGACAGATAGAAAATAAGAATGAAGAAGATTAATGAAATATTACAATAATGTTGTTTATCCATCTTAATTTCATAGCAACCAAAAACAACAAAAAAAACTATAGACAGTGTTATCATTAAATCTGAAATTCTAAACTTCTCTATTGAATATTAATGAGAAGTTTTACTTTTAAAATTCCCACAGTGTAGATCTTACTCCTTGTATCTATGCACAGAAACTGGAATAACGTATTCATAAACTCTACCGTCTGGCTAACTCAGGTTAACAGTCATCAGTCATCTAGTAGGCCTAATATCACATGAACAACAACAGCAAAATACAAAGTTCTTTAAAACACATAAGAATATCAATACTGTAAATAAAGAACACATTAAAATATCAATATTTGTACTTAAGAATAATACGAAAAAAATATTGAACATTTTTTTTTTTTTAGTCTGATGTAAAGTTATCATGCCCTTCCATCTTGACTTGACACCGGAAGCCGGCGAGCTCAAGCAGACGTGAGAAATGGAAGGTTTGCGTTTAAGACGCTAGGACAGTGCTAGAGGTTGGTTACGAGAGTAAGCCATAGAAGAATGGTGGCAGGGGGGCATGAAGTATCAGATCAGATCGAGGCTGAGAAGCAGAAGTCACCAGTCATCAAAAATTAGTCTATCGAGTCACCCAAATGGATTTTTTTTTCGCCAAAAAATATTGACACCAAAACTTTAAAAGTATTAGTTGGTAGCCGACTATCAATTAGAATAAAACAGAATATTAAAACTGATATTATTATTATTATTATTATGTTAGAAATGAACGAGTATTGCATTGTGTAAGTTCAGAGGGGTTGCTTCAGAGTCATATTTGCGTAGAAAGGAAACTAATTGTTTGCTGGGGGCGAACAGTTTTGATCGTATTTTTAAAACTTGCATCTTACACAATTTGAAGATGTTCTGCAACCCACGACCCCCATCCTTCCTGGGCAGTTATAACCTTATGGTGGAGGACTTGTTGTGTAGGCATCGAAATTTGGTTAGTAATTTTCTAGTGAGTCTGTCAATGTCTTGTAGGTCGGTGTCAGTCCATTTGATCCCACCGAACGCGGAAAGGAGCACTGGGACGGCCCAGCTGTTTATTGTAGTGATGAGATTACTGCCAGACAGTTTGGTGTTGAGGATTTTATTAACTCTTTGCTTATATTTACCAAGAAAGTCCTCTTTTCTCTTTTAATTTCTTATGGTTTATCTTGGCATTCTGGTTTATTATTATTATTATTATTACTGTATTAGAGATGAACTAATATTCATTCTGTTGCACTGCCAGGATTGATCTCCGTTAAAGACAAACAAAATTCATTGTAGTCCACTTAACAGTGTACACTGAGAAATTGTCTGGTGATGTGGTAGGTCTCCAGCCATATCAACCAGCCATACCACCCTAAGACAGGTAACGAGGATCTTCTTAGGGATGTTTAGGGAAAGTGTCAATGAGGTCAGTTGTCATTATCCCCTCAGTTGATATAACAACAGGGTATATTGTTATTTTAAACAACTTCCATAATCGCTTGTACTTTATAGTTTGGTTCCTATATTTTAAAATGGTTATTATTTTAGAAATGAACTAATAGTTCATTCTCTAGCACTGCCAGGGTTGAGCTTCTTTTTTTTTTTTTGGAAACGGAATTCATTGTACAATCTTATCTTATATAATACAGACGTTACTTCAAAAAAGAAGATGATTACGTCCTACGCGTCATGCATTCAGTCATATTAACCAATGACTTAAATTCTGCCAAGTCACTGGTTTTCCTGGCTAGCTCAGGCAACCCATTCCATGCTCTAATAGCACTAGGGAAGAAGGAGTATTTGTACAAATTTGTCCTAGCATATGTGTCTTTCTGAGTATTTTATTAAATTTTGTTTTTGTATTTGAAGATTATGGTTCAGTGTTTTATGTATAATTGCTACTTTACTTTTGAGTCTGTTGTCCTTGTAGTCGCCTTAACAGTGCCCATTGAGAAATGCTGTGGTGTTGTAACAGGTCGGCAGCAGTGCTGCCTTCAGACAGGATACGAGAATCTTCTTATGAATGTTTAGGGCCATGAATGTGTCTTTGAGGTCACTTATCACTATCCCTTCAGCGGATATAACCAGATGATTGTTATTATTATTATTATTATTATAACGATGATGATGATTACTAGTCTAAAACATAGCAGGATTAAGATTTAAAGAAAACAAGTCATTGTAGTCTGTGCTAATTGTTTATATTATGTGAATTGTATCAATAAGATGTTTGATATGTAAACGTCTCTTTATTTTGTATTGGCTGAGATAACATTATAGTTGTTGATAGTTTTGTAGTTCACAGTTTCTGATATTGAAACTTTCCTATTTATCTATGGGGTCCGACTTTGAGTTTGTGTTTCCACACAAACTGCTTTGTAACCTTGTTTGTTTGTTTTTTTTTAATCAATTCTGTATATTCAACTCATGCAATATTTTTGTTTCATGATATGGGGATTACCCGCCATGTCTTCTGCTCTTCTCGCTGACCGGAAGTTGGAAGACGTCTGCGAGTCCCCTCTTCCGGCACGCAGATAATACGCGGTCATGCAAAGCGTGCCAGCATGCGAACCGGAGCGTGGCGCAACTCAGACTTTTTTTTTTTATTTCCTTGCCTTGATTATATTTTGTTCTTTAATTCTTGTATATAGATATATACAAGCTCGCTTTAAAATAAATTAAATAGACAAAATAGGTCGGTAGATTATAACAGGCTAGATCTACTTTCTGTTCTAGGACATATTCGAATAACTTTTTTTTCCCCAAGCGCAAGTACAGCATGGAACAGGTTGCTTGAATCAGCCTGGAAAACAAATGACTTTTAATGAGTTTAAGTATCTAATATGCACGACTAGATAAAAAAAAATGTATACACGCAAGACTTTAAATAATAACAAGAGATGCATCAGTGTCGTAGATAGGAATTTGCCATCGTTTGGGGGCCCCGGGGGGGGGGGAATAACCTTGACCTCTTTGGGAACCTCTGCATTTTACTTAATATTTAATTTAATTTTTATTTAATTTAAACCTTCATATGGGGGCGCTTCTCAAGTGGGGTCCGGGGGTGATTTTGAAATTCTCACCTCCCTCCCCCACCCTAGCTACGCCTCTGAGATGCATACGGTCGGCTGGTCCAATAGCCTATATTTATTAACGTGTGGAGTTATACTATTATTTCATTGCAACATCACTGCTTCTCTATGTCAAATTGAAAACAAACAAAAACAAAAAAAAATATTCGAAAACCTGTGCCTGGAGATCTGTTGTTTTCTATTGTTAAATCCAGCATTTGCTTACGGAAGACATGCGCAAACGGCATAAAGAAAACTTAAATAGACCCCAGGCGAGCAAAGGCTTTGTCTTCATCAGATGTGGCAAAATATGTAGTTTGCAGCTGAGTCTGCATAGTTATCCAATGAGACACTGTAATCATTCTTAATCTTTGAAATCAGCTTTCTATTATTATTTTATAATTATTTTATTATTTTATTATTATTACTATAACTACAGTCACTTTTATGATCTTGCATGGCACACGCTACATTAAACCCCAAAATAATCGCATGGTTTAAACTATTTTAAAAACCCTGATTTTCTTTTTGAGTTTATTCATAACTTTTATTTTTCTATATAATTTTTATTTTTAGAAGCGAATGCTCCTGTTATATGTTTTTTTATCTAACGATAAGAAATCGAATTAAAATCACCTTTAACCTTCAACGATTTTCAGTTTTTATATAGTATCACAGTTTGGTAACCCTGAGATCGGAGGACTCTACATACTTGACCTATAGTGGACCTCTGTACTGGATTTATCGGAGGAATCTACATACTTGACCTTCAGTGGACCCCTGTACTGGATTTATCGGAGGAAACTACATACTTGACCTTCAGTGGACCCCTGTACTGGATTTATCGGAGGAAACTACATACTTGACCTTCAGTGGACCCCTGTACTGGATTTATCGGAGGAAACTACATACTTGACCTTCAGTGGACCCCTGTACTGGATTTATCGGAGGAAACTACATACTTGACCTTCAGTGGACCCCTGTACTGGATTTATCGGAGGAAACTACATACTTGACCTTCAGTGGACCCCTGTACTGGATATATCGGAGGAAACTACATACTTGACCTTCAGTGGACCCCTGTGCTGGATTTATCGGAGGAATCTACATACTTGACCTTCAGTGGACCCCTGTACTGGATTTATCGGAGGAAACTACATACTTGACCTTCAGTGGACCCCTGTACTGGATTTATCGGAGGAAACTACATACTTGACCTTCAGTGGACCCCTGTACTGGATTTATCGGAGGAAACTACATACTTGACCTTCAGTGGACCCCTGTACTGGATTTATCGGAGGAATCTACATACTTGACCTTCAGTGGACCCCTGTACTGGATTTATCGGAGGAAACTACATACTTGACCTTCAGCGGACCCCTGTACTGGATTTATCGGAGGAAACTACATACTTGACCTTCAGTGGACCCCTGTACTGGATTTATCGGAGGAAACTACATACTTGACCTTCAGTGGACCCCTGTACTGGATTTATCGGAGGAAACTACATACTTGACCTTCAGTGGACCCCTGTACTGGATTTATCGGAGGAAACTACATACTTGATTTTCAGTGGACCCCTGTGCTGGCTTTACCTATAGACAACACTAGGCTATGGCTTAAAGCTCCAGCTTGCTTGGGGGTCCCCCGAAAATTGTTCTAGGGACATTTTCAACATTTGAAAAAGAAACTAAAGGATAAATTGCAGAATGTTGATTGCAAGGGGTCCCTATCTCAAATTATTTAGATCCTTTCTCTGTATCTATGTGACGGTCCTGGTGTATGACGTGCGTGAGTGGCTTTTGTTTAAGTGTCTAGGGGAGGATTATTTTTGAGTTGCCACACACCGGGCCACCAGAGATAGATCGGGAGCGGGCACGCAACGAGACAAGCAATGGAGAAAGTTTCAAAACTGTAGAGAATTAACTCTTTCTCTCCGTAATTATTTACCACATTCTGCTGGAATCAACGCTGGTATCGTCAGTTAGGAGAGAAAGAGTTAATGGATATTTATTTACAGGAATGTACAAGGTAGAATAAAATTGGGGGGGGGGGGGGGCGGGCGGGCGGGCCCTGTGACAATCTATTTATAAGTCTGTTGACCATCCATCCATCCATCCCAGTGGCGCTACAGCCCATGGAGGGCTCTGGCCTGCTTTAACACATCCTTCCATTCAGATCTCTCCTGGGCCTTTCGTCTCCACGCCCTAACCCCAAGCTGCTTCAGATCTGCTTCCACGTCATCTATCCATCGCATTCGGGGTCTGCCTTTGGGTCGCCTGCCTTTTGGTTTTTGCCTGTATACGATTTTCGCCCCTCTGTTGTCTGACATTCTTTCAAGGTGACCTGCCCAACGTAGTCTGTTCTTTTTTATTTCGTTCACTATTGGTGGGTCTTCATATAATTGATATAACTCATGGTTAGTGCGTGTCCTCCACCCTGTTTCATCCTGTATGGCACCATAGATTTTCCCAAGAATTTTTCTTTCCCAAGTGTTAAGTAAATTTTCAGATGTCTTTGTCAGTGTCCAGGTCTCACTTCTGTCTGTTGACCGTTGGTGCGCTAAACATGATCTGTTGACCATCTTTCTCCATTTCTCTGCGTCTTTTGCATTGGATCGAATCTCGTTCCATGACAGGCCCGTCCATTCTTTGATGTTGTCCTCCCATCGCTTTAACTGTCTGCCTCTTCTTCTTCTTTTTTAAAAAAACCCTATTGGATTCCTAGCATTTTAAGTTTGAAAATGCGATTTAAGTCGGTCGCCTTTGCTAACCTCTCCCTCTCCCCCCCCCCCTCCCACTGAATCCATCAGGGCATATAACACGTGACGATAACTCAGACAACCAACAATCTACTCTTCAATTATTCTGTTGAACCTCCACACTTAGATCTAGGTTGTAGCCAATAGAAAAGGCTTTTAAGTGCTAGTTCGATGCTAGAGCTTGCAGCCAATCGGTAAGGCTTTTACAGAGTGTCTGGGGCGATCACTTCAAGTTGTTCAAGGAAAACGTAAAGTGCAAAGGTCACGTGGGATCGCGTTCGCCTATCACTTTGTTTTTATGTCAGTGATGCTTTAAGTACTTCCCGCGGGCCATATTCAGCCCGTGATGCCGTCCATTCAGGCCAATCATAGCTGCTGCCCATAGTAAGTAATGAATCTTGGTCAATGAAAGGCGTGTCAGAAATGTCTATGACCCCAGAAGTAAAAAAAAAATAATAAAAAAAAAATAAAGTTAACCTTTCAGACGTTGCAATCTATAGGGCAGATGATGTTAAGGTCATCTGTTTCTTTGGCCAAAGGTTAAAAGAGCAGGGTGTCATGTGGCCAGCACAACGACTTTACTTTCCCCAACTCAAGTCAGGTGCCCATTGGAGTCGGTTGGACTCAGGGGTGCCCTAGAAATCCTGAAATCCAAAATCCCAGTTTTCACAGAGATTCGAACCCAGGACCCCAAGGTTCGGAAGCCAAGCGCGTAACTACTCAGTCACCTTTCACAATATAAACAAAAAAAAAAACTGAAATTTAAAAACAAAGAAAAAATGGAAATCTAAGTTTATGACCCCGGTGCAAAAAAAGTTTTATCGTCATTGCATTGTGTTTAAGTCCAGAGTTCGAGTCCGCTGTTACGTTGTTAGGCAGTTAATAAGTTTCCTTATAAAAGACACTTTTCTAGCACATGACCTTGGTGACTCTTGGTTTAAAAAAAATTATAGATAGATAGATAGATAGATAGATAGATAGATAGATAGATAGAAGGACGGACGGACGGACGGACGGACAGACAGACAGACAGACAGACAGACGGACGGACGGACGGACAGACAGACAGACAGACAGACGGACGGACGGACGGACAGACAGACAGACAGACAGACAGACAGACAGACAGACAGATAGATAGATAGATAGATAGATAGATAGATAGATAGATAGATAGATAGATAGATAGATAGATAGATAAAAATTAGATACGGATAGAGAGATGGCGATAGAGATGAATAGATGGATGGATGGAAAGTGTTATTTCATTCTACCTCTCTTCTACCTCCCTCACATCTATATTATAGATAATATTATAGATAGATAGATAGATAGTTAGATAGATAGATAGATAGATAGATAGATAGATAGATAGATAGATAGATAGATAGATAGATAGATAGAAGGACGGACGGACGGACGGACAGACAGACAGACAGACAGACAGACAGACAGACAGACAGACAGACAGACAGACAGATAGATAGATAGATAGATAGATAGATAGATAGATAGATAGATAAAAATTAGATACGGATAGAGAGATGGCGATAGAGATGAATAGATGGATGGATGGAAAGTGTTATTTCATTCTACCTCTCTTCTACTTCCCTCACATCTATATTTAGTATTCCACCTCATCAGCCCACCCCCTCTCTCTTTCTCCCAGTAGTCCCCCCCCCCCCAAATTCACTTTGTAAAGTGTCCCGAGTAGGCCATTATCACACACAGGGAGCTGTGGAGACAATATTTACCCGGCGCCCTGCCTCAAACCTAACCCCCCCCACACACACACACACACCCACACACACCCAAACGCACACACACACACATTTTATGGCTTCGGTCTTCTGCTTCCAATTAATTTCTTTTGATCATCGAGCCTCGTTCTCGCTACCCACCGGGTAGATTGCCCCCCCCCCTTTCCATCCTGACATCCTAGATTCTAGTCTTTTAGTTGTGACTTCTGTTTGACTGAGGTCTCGAAGTCAAATGACTTATAGAATGAGTGTTGGAGCTAGCTAGAAGGTTTGAGTTCGAATTCCGACTTAATCTTCCAGTTAATCCCCCCCCCCTTTTTTTTTCACGTGTCCAGAAAAGAGAGCAATGATCAGGCTTTGGTATAAAAAATGTGCTAAACAATTTTTTTTAAAATGTGATACAAGAATTGCGATAAACTTTCTTTCCCTATTGGGGATTTTCATAGTGAATCCATAAATGGTAAGCTTGATGAATGGTAAGTAAGCTTTAAAAATGGTAAGTAAGCTTGATTATTGGTAAGCTTGATTAATGGTAAGCTTGATAAATGGTAAGCTTGATAAATGGTAAGGTTGATAAATGGTAAGAAAGCTTGATAAATGGTAAGTAAGCTTGATAGATGGTAAGTAAGCTTGATAGATGGTAAGTAAGCTTGATTAATGGTAAGCTTGATAAATGGTAAGCTTGATAAATGGTAAGAAAGCTTGATAAATGGTAAGTAAGCTTGATAGATGGTAAGTAAGCTTGATAGATGGTAAGTAAGCTTGATAGATGGTAAGTAAGCTTGATAGATGGTAAGCTTGATAAATGGTAATCTTGATACATGGTAAGCTTGATACATGGTAAGCTTGATACATGGTAAGCTTGATACATGGTAAGCTTGATTTATAGGGTATACAGTATAAGGAAGTATTGATTTTAAAATAAAAAGAGAAAAAGCAATAAGAAGAAAGGCATTTTCCATTATAACGTCAACACATTTCTTAAAATCGCTTTGTTTTCTTTGTTTCCTCTTCCGCATTTCGTTAGCTAAAGAATATAAACCCCATCTTTAAAAAATCAAAGTGTCAGCATAGATCAGATAACTGCTTAATTTAAAGCGTTAAAATCCCAAAATATATATGTGTCTACTGGTCTTGCTATTTAGATAAATAATTGAGATGACGTCATAGGAATGAGAATCTGGCTTCGAGAGTACAGACTTGTTACACTAGCCTCGATCATGGATGACTGTCCCAGATTGGTGGTCTCTTTAATAGCGGCCATGTCTCTAGTGGCTTTTGCACCAAAGCTCTGGTACCCTTCTTCTCATCACGCACTCATTCTTAGACTAAAGGAGATGAGATCTAAAAATAGTTTCTAAACGTCATGACTTTAAAAGTCTCTATTTAAGAACTTTTTTTTTTATAGTCTAAATATTTTTTTGCCGTTTTTACAATACCTCTATTCAGTTCACTCCTTCGTGGAATATGGGCGGACGAGATTCTCGAAAACTTCTCTAACGATTTTCCTAGAAATTAGACAGTTGATGTATATCGTCGGTAAAAGAATTACTAGCTCGTTGGCTACACGGGAAACTATAATTTGACCGTTATAATTTTTCAAAGTAAAAAATAATTAAAAGTAAATTTGGCTAGATACTAAATCTAGGTCTAGATCCAACATCGATTTTGAAAGGACTATCGCGCTTTTGAAAGGACTGTCGCGTTCTTGAAAAGACTATCGTGTTCAGAAATGTCCGAATGTAAGAGATTACTGATTCAAGAGTTTAAAAAGAAGAATTTTACACACCGTCTGCTAATGAACATCAAGTTTTGATGACGCAATAAACCTCTTTTGCGATGTTCCTCTTTTACACTGTTATCTACCTCTTTGTATACAAAGAAAATATAATATAAAATGCATATGGGTAACCTTGCCGGACCAAGTGAAAAAACTCAATTCAAAATATCGAAACTCACCTTGGTTACGCTGATGGAATTTGACGACTGTCGTTTGCATTATTTTTTGTTGTATAGAAGAGGAGGGTCTTAACATCAAAACCCCCTAGAGGGAGGGGGAACTTAAACTCAAAGCTCCTTGGCTGAGCTGGGGCACGTGACGGTTTAACATTGAAGTCTCACCTAAAATAAACAAAGGAAAACAAGGTTACAAAGAGAGTTTGTGTTGAAACACAAACTCAAAATCGGCCCACCCGAAGTGGTCCACCCAGGCAGGTAAAAAGGCAGGTTGCAATATTTTCAGAAAGAATATCGGAATGAAATTCTATCAAAGAAAAAGTACAGAGAAGAATGGAGAAAGAAGGTTGACAGATCTTGTGTGGTGCCCCAGCGGTCCAGCAGACCAAGGGATAGGTGAAAGTGAAGGTGAGGTTACATGTGAACATGGTCTAACTAATGCCTTATAATGAATATCTAATAGTTAATAGTTGTAAAAATGGTGTATTTTATGAAAAAAAACTGCTTACAAAAGTGATTTAAAAAATCAGACTTTTTCGCTTACAGAAAAGAAAAAAGTAGCCGTTGCATCAGAACTTTGAATGTTCTAAAATATGATGTCGGATTTTCAATATCTTTTAGAGTTTATGAGATATAAACTGAACGGACGGACGGACAGACATTCCGCACAAAACTAATAGCGTCTTTTCCCCTATCGGGGCCCGCTAAAAATCAGTCACAAAATTCCAACACCCTCTCCCTGGCTACGCCCATGATAAATAGATAAAAATAAAGTGTAACAGCAAAAAAGTTTAAAAATCAAGACTGTTACAAGCACACACGTATATAAATAATGTTATTTAACCTTTTAAAATAGAGAATGTTAGTTTCTCTTTCAGCCCTTCTCAGAAGCCTCTTGTATTGCAAAACTATAGATCGGTGGTCTTCAACGGGGGGCGCTATCGCCCCCTTAGGGCCAAATGGGCGGTAGGGGGTGCTGGGCACAATGGGGGGGGGTGGTAAGGGGGCGCTGGACATAAAGGGGAAAAGAAGAAACTTAAGGTGCACTGAAACAAAACAAACAAAAAAAAAAGTTCTTCAACATTAAAGCTGTCAAACTACATGCAGACAAGTTAGAGTTAGCTTGCTTCTAATTTAAGAACAGAAACAGCGTTAGAAATGGAGTTCGGGAAATCCCATTTTCTATTTTTAAATTCCTACTCCATTGCTGTAATTGGAAGGTTCCTATAGTCCTTAGATCTTGCGCGCATAAACGTTTATGATTTGAGAAACAAACTAGGTAGTACGCCTTCTTCCCAGTGCTATTAGAGCATGGAATGGGTTGCCTGAGATAGCCAGGAAAACCAGTGACTTGGCAGAATTTAAGTCATTGGTTAATATGCATGACTAGATGCATAACGCGTAGGACGTAATCATCTTATTTTTTGAAGTAACGTCTGTATTATATAAGATAGAGCATGGAATGGGTTGCCTGAGCCAGCCAGGAAAACCAGTGACTTGGCAGAATTTAAGTCATTGGTTAATATGCATGACTAGATGCATAACGCGTAGGACGTAATCATCTTATTTTTTGAAGTAACGTCTGTATTATATAAGATAGAGCATGGAATGGGTTGCCTGAGCCAGCCAGGAAAACCAGTGACTTGGCAGAATTTAAGTCATTGGTTAATATGCATGACTAGATGCATAACGCGTAGGACGTAATCATCTTATTTTTTGAAGTAACGTCTGTATTATATAAGATAGAGCATTGAATGGGTTGCCTGAGCTAGCCAGGAAAACCAGTGACTTGGCTGAATTTAAGTCATTGGTTAATATGCATGGCTAAATGCATGACGCATAGGACGTAATCATCTTATTTTTTGAAGTAATGTCTGTATTATATAAGATAGAGCATGGAATGGGTTGCCTGAGCTAGCCAGGAAACCAGTGACTTGGCAGAATTTAAGTCATGGGTTAATATGCTTGACTAAATGCATAACGCGTAGGACGTAATCATCTTCTTTTTTTGAAGTAACGTCTGTATTATATAAGATAAGAAGATAAGATAATTTTACCTTTTTTTTTTAAAACAAAAAACATTGACAAAGTGTTGTCACGACAACTCCAATGGTATGTAATGTCATATTGTTAAGAGTTTTAGTGAATTGTCACTAGATAAAAGTATTCCAATGTTCTACTTTGAATGACTGCATTTTCAGATGAGGTTATGAAACCAAGTCGGCTTCACGAACATAGCAATATGCAAACATAATTAAAGAATATTCATGAACAATTGTAAAAATCTAAAATTAAAACAATATTAAAAACAACCCCCCAAAAAAAACCAACAAAAACAAAACGGCAAAACAGGAGATGTTTTAGTGGCTTCTTAGAAAAATGCATAGCTTTTTTTTTGTGTTATGATATTGTTTGAAAATTGATTAAAACTAAAATAATTTTTTTTTAAACATATGTTACACAAAAATATTTTTTTTCTGTTAGTGATGAATTTTATTTCAAAATTGTCTAGTTATGTTGCTTATGACAACATATAGGGAACCATCAGTGGTTGGACGCTACAATGACTTCATAGGTAATATAGAATAGAGAACAGATCTACTGACTATTCACCTTTTGATTTATGATACACTTAATCATCTTAAGAAAAGTTTAGCCCGCAATTTCATTCCTATTTGTATCTAATTATAAAAAATTGTAAATAAAATAGAAACCCATGCCGAAAATAATCTCATCTTTCAACAGTTTTATGAAACAAATAATGAAAAAGATGTTAGACTCTTGTTGTAAACTGAAGTTCGCTAAATATTTCGAAAGGGGTTTGCTATTGCTCGTTTTGTTCAACGGTTGGAGGTGACTTAACTCTTTCTCTTCGTTATTATTTAACACGTTCTGGTGGAATCAACGTTGGTATAGTCTGTTAGAAGAGAAAGAGTTAAAGCAGGCTAAAAAATGGTTCTCCATGGTAGGCATCTAACGCCAATGAATGAAACCAACCTTCGACTGCAAGGAATGAAATGTGCTGTCATTGATTATATCATTATTTCTTTTATCGAGATATTACATCTATTTTAAAGAGTTGTACAATCTCACATACTTGTCTGTTAAAAAAAAGAATTACTGCCTAAGGACACCGATATCTATGCAATTCACCTAACAATGCTCTATGAAGAAATGACGATTCGCTTCTAGGATGTAAATAAATTTTTTAAAATTAAATATAAATGACAATTATTAACCATCTGTTACCGGTGTTCAAATGGAGTTTGCAAGAAAAAAAATAGCTTTTGGATTATTTTGTTTAGCTTTTCTTTGAACATACACGGTATACCTAGATTTGGTGCTAACAAACTAATAAGCAAAGTAAATAAGCAAAGAAATAGACTGGATGTAGCCACTAGAGGAGACCTTCGCCTTGCATTGGCTAATTTAAAGCTTAAAATTTCTAATATTGTCAGACTACAGGAGGCACAAGGTTAATTTCATTTTGTAGTGAATTCAGCAATAATAATGTTTATACTAAAAATGAAACTAAATTTACAATTAAACCTGAAAACAGTAGGCCCTAATATTCCAAAATTTAAAGGGGGACTATTCTTAGGATTTGAAAGAAAGTCATGACAATTCTATTACATTTTGTGTGTAATTACAGCAAATTATTTGACAGAATATTTATTTTTTGTATAACGATATATTGGTATTGCCTTCGATTCCGAAGAATTTGACTGATTGCAGTGTTTCACATAACTACGCTAACCCAGTTGCGACCTGCATATTTTCCCTAATTTTGTGCAGACAAAGCCGTTGTCTGCTGGCGGTCTATTTAAATTTTCTTTCCGTTGTTTGCGCCTGTCTTCAATAAATGGCTTTTCTTTGAGTCTCAAATGTTTGTTCCGCTGCTTTTGTGAGAGCTCTCCAACTGTCTCTCTCAGAGGCCATCTGCTGCCGGAGAATGCTGCCAGATACTTTCCTCTATGCCAGTAAGGGCATCTTTATAGCGCTTACGGGTGGCACCTCTGTAACACCGTCCTACTCTAAGCTCACCAAAGAAGATCGCCTTTGGCATGCGGTCGTCTCCTATGCAAGATAAGTGTTATTGACAGCATAAAAATAAATAAATAAATGACATTTTGTTCAAATTTGTCTTCCCACGCTTCTTTAAAAGTGTTTTTCTTACAGAGGGGGGCGTTGGCGGATTTTTTTAAAGAAAAAATTCGAAAAGGGGGCGGTAGGCCAAAAAAAGGTTGAAGACCACTGCTATAAATGGTAACACGAAATGCATGGCTCTTGTAGTAGTATAATTAAAGGAGGATAACTATTGTCCGAAATACCGATTGAACTTTTACGGAAATTTAGTATTTATTTATTTTTACTAGAGAAAATTTAGAAAAAAAACACCCCATTAAATTGAAACTTTAAAGCGTTGAAAAAAATTACTAAAAATCTGAAATGTGTTAGAGCTGCTTTTTTTTTTTTTCAAGTCTAAATTATGCAGTATGACAAATAACAAAACCATTTTCAAGTTTTTTTTCTTCAAATAGCGGTTTGGTAAATGTTGTGATTCGGTGATACGGAAAACACTCTACCATACATGAAGGCTTCTGTACTAGTACAGAAGTTTCACATAACAGAATGCTACTACACTGTACACTCAAACAATGGAGTGTATTGACTAACTGCTATTATCCGAAGAGCTCCTACAGGGAACAGTACCAGGAAAAAGAAGAAGAAGAGGCAGACAGAGAAAGCGACGAGAAGACAACCTAAAAGGATGGACGGGCTAGTCATTAAAAGAGACTCCATCAAACAGGGGAGAAGTTATGGATTAGCCATCATTTGGGGGCCTGGGGGCTTGACCTTTTTGGGGGTCCCTGCATTTTGCGTAATATTTAATGTAAGAACACTAATTTGGGGATCATCTCAAGTGGGGGCCCGGGAGGATTTTCAAATTCTCCTCCCTTCCCCCACCCCAGCTACGTCACTGCTATCAAAGGCATAAGACAGAGAGGAATGGAGAAAGACAGTCAACAGATTCTGTGTGGTGCCCCACAGACTAAGGGACAGGTGAAGTTGAAGAAGACCAGAACTCGACCACGGTATCCTGGGTTTATTGACATGGCGCTTCATCACCCGATCAGTCCGCCGTCAGTGCTTGCGCAATAATATAGTAATATTGCATGCGTGAATGTAACTATCAGAATGGCCCCTAATCCAAAGTGGTCCATGCTTCAGAGTGGCTTATATCGTAAGCTGCCCTATAATTCACGGTGGCCCATAATTCTGGGCGGTCGTTACTTAAGGGTGGCCCTTAATTCAGAGTGGCCTCATGATTCAGAGTGGCCCACAATTCAGCCCAAACTGAACACTGGGAGGAACTTGTGAATTTATTTCAAAAGCGCTGATAATAAAGATTATTATTACTATTATTGTTATTGTTATTATTATTATGTTAGAAATGAACGAGTAGTCATTCTCTGGCGCTGCCAGGGTCGAGTTTCGCTAAAGAGAAACAAAATTCATCGTAGTCCCTTTAACAGTTTCCACTGAGGAATTTTCTGGTGATGTGGCAGGTCTGCAGCAGTGCCGCCCTCTGACAGGCAACGAAGATGTTCCTAGGAATGTTAAGGGCCTTGAAGGTGTCTGTGAGGTCAGTTGTTATTATCCCCTCGGTTGATATAATAATGGGGTATATTGTTATTTTGGACAATTTCCATAGACGCTTAATCTCCAAGCCCAGGTTCCCATATTTTCTTTGTTTTTCTATCTATTATTATTATTATGTCAGAAACGAACGAGTAGTCATTCTCTGGCGCTGCCATGGTCGAGTTTCGTTAAAGAGTTTCAAAAGAAATCCAAAAATTTTTTTTTTTCGGTCCTGATTTGGCATAGATGACAACTGACATGATAAATGGTGTGACATTTTGGTCACGTGCACGGCCAGCCTCGATCTGACAAAGTTGTCGATAAAAACAAAGTGTTCTCAACTTGACTAAACAGACGTGGGAGAGCGAAAAGGGGGGGGGGGCGGGGCGGGGCGGAGGGCCCAGAAATGTCAACCTGTGACAAGTGAACGCGCGTGCCTCTATCGAGCTGACCTGCTGTTTCAGCAAACATTTGCATTTGAGAAGAATGGTCGGCAGACGGCAAGGACTTATGTGTATTGATAAGTTTGATGTTATTTCGCCACTGTCATGTTTAAGCGCGTTAAAGGCCGCGCTTATTTACCTATTGCGAAATTTATATTTAAAAAAAAAAGTCGCATTTTTCTCAATTAACTGTAATCGGTGGCGTAACTAGGGTCGGTGTCACACGGTGCGGGCCCACCTACCCAGTGACGCCACTATCTGTATTACGAGCATGCTAAGCAGACGACTGCGTTAACAAGATAGATGTCTAGTTCTGTTGTTATTGGGATTTTCATAATTATAAATATGGGTTATAAATCATATTTATTCGATTTTTGTTGGGCACGGCATGGCCTGAATTGTGCCGATGTGCCTAAAATCCAAAATGCAATCCAATCGATCTTGGTTTATATTTGTATATCAACAAATATACAGTTCCATAGCAACAGTAGTTAAAGTTATTTGGAGAAATGTGGTGGTAATATAATGAAATTTAAAGTAAAAAGAGAGAGAGATAGAGAGAACAAAAATGCAAAAATTCATACTGGATTACAAATACATATACATTAAGTAATGTAGGATGCTAATTTGGAAGACGCTTGGCTTCCGAACCAGGGATCCCGGGTTCGAATCCTGGGATTTTAACTTTCGGGATCCTTGGGCGCCTCTGATTCCGCCCAGTTCTAATGGGTGGCTGGCACTGGTTGGGGAAAAGTAATGGCTTTTGTTTTTTTTTTTGCTGGACACATGACACCCTCGTTAACCGTGGGCCACAGAAACAGATGACCTTTACATCATCTGTCCTATGGATCGCAAGGTCTGAGAAGGGAACTTCACTTTTACAGTCGCCACCTGAATATCTTATGTGTGTTATAGCCTCCGCGAAGCCATCTTCGCCCTTATACACCTAGTTAACTGCCCATTTGTTTCAAAACAGGTTTATAGTTGCGCCACTGTCATTCAGCTTATCTCAAATATTACACTCGTATTGATATTATGCGCTACAAGCATAAGGGCTTAATTCTGACGAGCCAATGTGTGCACACAAATTACCATGTCAGTTTTACGACAAGCACATCCACCTTGTTACACCTCACTCTGAGTCTGGCAAAAATTTTGAACCCGTAATTTCTCACACATCCGTTCTCTGATCAAGTTGAAACTTTGCACATTTAACCATTGACCAAGAGGATACATGAATCAATAAAGAAATTAACCAATTATTTAACCAATTACTGGTAAATAATTATTTTGTTTGATTGGCTCCATCAAGGGGAATTAATCATTCACTAGCCACAGATATGTCTAGATATGTTTGGTTTTGTTGGGGAAGGGTTAAGGCGGTTGGTCGTTGTGCTGGCCACATGACACCCTCGTTAACCGTAGGCCACAGAAACTGATGAACTTTACATCATCTGCCCTACAGACCACAAGGTCTGAAAGGGGAACTTTACTTTTATTGTACTTAATCATTCTAATTAATCCTCATCTCATTGCTAGTAAAGTGATTCAAAAATCTGTTTTTTACAATGCAGTTTCAACTCTTTTACTGGTTTTGATAAGATAAAATAAGATAAGATAATTTTAGATCCAAATAAAGTGGAAATTCAGGTTTGACTACAAATGATCACCTCAGAATTGCTACTATAACAATAACAATATAGATGCAAACACGGACATTACTCACATGCATCGGTTATCCTCACAACGATAAAAGTATTTATACTGACTTCATTTATTTTAAGCTCTTGGCTTCCCAACCTGGGGTCCTGGGTTCTAATCTCGGTGTAGACTTTTGAATTTCAGTATTTTTAGGGCGTAACTGCATCCACCCAACTCTAATGGGTACCCACATTTAGTTGGGTGGTCGGTCGTTGTGCTGGCTACATGACACCCTGCATCCATCCAACTCTAATGGGTACCTAAATTTAGTTGGGTGGTCGGTCGTTGTGCTGGCTACATGACACACTGCATCCACCCAACTCTAATGGGTACCTAAATTTAGTTGGGTGGTCGGTCGTTGTGCTGGCTACATGACATCCTGCATCCACCCAACTCTAATGGGTACCTACATTTAGTTGGGTGGCCGGTCGTTGTGCTGGCTACATGACATCCTGCATCCACCCAACTCTAATGGGTACCTAAATTTAGTTGGGTGGTCGGTCGTTGTGCTGGCTACATGACACACTGCATCCACCCAACTCTAATGGGTACCTACATTAAGTTGGGTGGTCGGTCGTTGTGCTGGTCACATGACACACTGCTTGTTAACCGTTGGCCAAAGAAACGACCTGAACATAATCTGCCCCTGTAGAACGCAAGATCTGAAAGTGGAACTTTTCTATTCATCACTGACTAGTTTTACTGGCCTAAGTCATTTCACTGATTAAATTTATTTTTCTGATTTAAGTCATTTTACTGATTTAAGTCATGTTTCTAATTTATATTATTTTCCTGATTTAAGCCATGTTTCTAATTTATATCATTTTCCTGATTTAAGTCATTTTAGTAGTTTAAGTCATGTAACTGATTTAAGTCATTTTCCTGATTTAAGTCATGTTTCTAATTTATATTATTTTCCTGATTTAAGTCATGTTTCTAATTTATATTATTTTCCTGATTTAAGTCATGTTTTTAATTTATATTATTTTCCTGATTTAAGTCATGTTTCTAATTTATATTATTTTCCTGATTTAAGTCATGTTTCTAATTTATATTATTTTCCTGATTTAAGTCATGTTTCTAATTTATATTATTTTCCTGATTTAAGTCATGTTTCTAATTTATATTATTTTCCTGATTTAAGTCATGTTTCTAATTTATGTGATTTACCTGATTTAAGTCATTTTAGTAGTTTAAGTCATGTAACTGATTTAAGTCATTTTTCTGATTTAAATCATTTGACTAATTTAAGTCATTTTTTCTGATTGAAGTCATTTTTCTGATTGAAGTCATTTTTCTGATTTAAGTCATTTTTATGAGTTAAGTCATTTAACTGATTTAAGTCATTCTACTGATTTAAGTCATTTTACTGATTTAAGTCATTTTACTGCTTAAAGTCGTTTCATGAAACTCTTTCTACTGAATAGTTTTACCGGCTTAAGTCATTTCACTGTTTTAAATCACTTGACTGATTCAAAACGAATTCAGGGCAATCCATTTATGTACGAGAACCTCAGTGTAGAGAGGTCGAACAGAGAAATGATGGATAAAATGTTGATGGATAACTTTTTGTAATAAAGGAGGCAGGAAGGGAGAGGAAAGGGGAAGTAAGTCTCCGATCAAACAACATTTTTGTTCCCCAGATTGATGATCTAACAAAAGGTTAGGCAGTGCAGACGAGGGGAACAATTTCTCACAACATTGATCAGATGTTCCCTATGGGGAACCAAAATCTGAACATTTATTTTTTCACCATCCCAAATAGAAACTAAGACTCCCTGCGTGACGAACATCACGCTGGTACTAGTCCCACGATTCGCGTGAAAGGAGTCAGCAAAGCTTCCTAAGGTCAACTCGTCTCAATACGAGAACCCCCTCCCCCCCACATGAAATAGTTTTCTGTCTATTGTGATACTTTCAGAATGATACTTATTCTTTTTTTTTTTCTATTTATAAAAATAAAAGGTCATAACCCATGAATTAGTCAGTAGTCCTTTCAATTGATCAATGAATCAAACAACCCATCAATAATCAAAACATAATCAAATCATCTGTCATTAAATGGACCAATCAATCCATCCATCAATCGAATTTCACCCATTCGTCAATTCAATCACTGCCTCGATTAAGCTTTTTTTTCCTAGATCATTCATGCTATATTTGAAGGCAAAAACGTTCTTACAATAATCTAGCGACGTGCATTTGACATACAGACAACGCAGAATACCACAAACACAAGTCTGCATCAGTATGAAAAAAAGAGGATGATTACTTCCTATGCGTCATGCATTCAGTCATACATATTAACCAATGACTTAAATTCTGCCAAGTCACTGGTTTTCATGGGTAGCTCAGGCAATCCATTCCATGCTCTAATAGCACTAGGGAAGAAGGAGTATTTGTACAAATTTGTCCTAGCATGGGACGAGGAATGTGCCTTTATCTTAGTGTCTCCACACAGCTCCCCCTTTGCAGACACTGCGCCACCCTTATGAAACCGTAAACCACATCCTCTTTGAATGCCCCTTCCTAATCCACCTAAGGCAGGCCCTACTTCCACTACAGCCCAACATAATCAACACCCTGTACGGCAGTGCTGAACAACTGAAGAAAACTGCACACTATTTTTCCTTGGCATAGTCTGCAAAAGAGCTGACAGCTCAGCAGCAATAAAGCTGGCTAGAAGAAGAAGAAGAAATGTCTTTCTGAGCATTTTATTAGATTTTGTTTTTGTATTTGAAGATTATGGTTCAGTTTTTTATGTATGATTGCTACTTTACTTTTAAGTCTTCTATCCTTAAGGCTTTCTAAATTTAATAATTTTTACTAAAGGTGTTACTCTAGTCAAATGTGAATATTCGTTTGTTATGAATCTCACTGCTCTATTCTGTGTCTGTTCCAGTTTCTTAATGTTTTCTTGTGTTGAGGAATACACTGAGTTTTTTTTTATAGTGGTTTTTACAGATCTAAAATTAAACAGTTCAGCTAATTTTTCAACACTGGACCTGGAATAAGAATATATTTTTACTAATCTTTACATCTATAATTTAAAATGCGCCCACACTAGCAAGGTTAGGGGATAATGGCTTTGTTATGAATTGGGGGTGTGGGGTGGGGGCTGTTACGACTTTAAATAACAAGTATCACTCTGAGGGTTGTTGTTGACGGTGGTTGACCTGTAGCACCAAACTGCTGGTAGACGGCTAAACCGCTGTAAGCGTAATATATTGTTGTAACTCCAGTGGTGGACTGAAAGGGTTAATGTATGTACGGCCTACTGATATACACGACTCAGGCCAATCACACAGGTCAACGGGTCAACAGCTGTCGATAGACAAGGGACAGTACTGCTAGTTCACGCTAGTATGCCCTGTGTTTTGGTCATGTGATCAAGAGCCTTCACGGTTGAGACACAATGTGTTTACAAGGACAGTTGAGTCCAGGACAGCAAGGCAGTTAGGACTTGTGTACTTTGAGTCCTCGAAAATGTAGCTGTACGAGCTAGAGAGACTAGTAATGTTTAGTTAGGCAGTTCTGTTAAGTTCAAGAAAGCATTTGAATTGATGTGGCCAATTGTATTGAATTGGCTGTCGATGTATTTGTAATTAAACCGCCACTTAGTTACTTGAAGCTCTTGTTGTCAAGTTCTTGTGTTAGATGTGCTGTGTTGTGTTGTTACGTAGTGTTTGCAGAAGGCCTGATTGAGAAGATCGTAGCAATATCTTAACTTATAAAACCTGAAATAACTTGAATAACTTTTTTGTGTACAAAACTAAATAGAACTTTTATTACAATAGAGACAAATTCAACTTGAGATGAAATGAAATAATATTTAAACTAATCTTACTCACACACACACACAAAAACACTTCCTTACATGGGCGTAGCCAGGGGGGGGGTTCTTGGGGTTCAAACCCCCCCCGAAATGAAATCCCCCCACAGGGGGGGGGGAACGGAATTAAGTGACTGATTTTTGCTTTCATTTTGTTTATTTTAGGTGAGATTTTAATGCTAAATCATCACTTACCACAGCACATCCGAGGCAGTTTTGAGTTAAAAACCCTCTACCAGGGGGTTTTGAGTTTAAATCCCCCTACCAGGGGGTTTTGAGATACAAATCCCTCTACCATGGGGCTTTGAGTTTAAAACCCCCTACAGAGGGTTTTGAATTATAAACCCCCTACCAGAGGTTTTGCAGTTAAATCCCCCTCTTCTATAAAACAAAACAAAAAAATGCAAACAACAATCCCCAAATTCCAACAGCACAGTTGAGGAAGATTTTGATTTTAAACCCCCCTCCAAAATTTACGATAAACCCCATCTTCAATATAAAAAAAGCAAATTACACACTCAAAATTCTATGAGCGTAGCCAAAGGGGTTTTGAGTTTAAACCCCCCCCCCCTTCCAGTTGGGGTTTGAAGCTAAAAAGTACCTCTTCAATATAAAAAAAAAAGCAAATTACACACTATAAAATCTATGAGCGTAGCCAAAGGGGTTTTGAGTTTAAATCCCCCTCCTCCAGATGGCTTTTTCTTTAAAGTTTAAAACCCCTCCAGATGAGTTTAAAACCTCTCTCTTCAATATTATTTTAAAGCAAACTACAGTCACCAAATTCTAAGATCGTAGCTAAATGGGGTTTTGAATTAAAAACAAAACAAAAAAACTCCAGAGATTTCTTAGTTTAAAACCCCTCAACAGATGATTTGACGAAAAAACTTTCCTTTTCGATATAAAATCTAAAGCGAAATACAGGCATGTAATTCCAAGAGCGTAGTCAAGAAAGGTTACAAATTTCTACCAGTGGCTTGGGCTCCATTAATAAAGTGTGAATAGTCTTCTGCCGAAATTGAAAATCATTAAATGTGTCTCAACAAAGATGGCTAAGACAGATTTTAGGAGTCAGTTAGTCAGTCATAGAGATCGGGTCTAAATCAAAGAAATCATATGCCGAACTGGGAGTCGAATCCTTAGTAAGGTTGTGACAGAGCGTCGCATGAGGTTTTGCGGGACATGTTCTCACACAAAATGAATTACGCAAAATAAGAGTTGCGGAAACAGCTTGCCGAAAATGCGCCGAACGGCGCGAGAGGGTCTAAGTCAGTAAGAATAGCACATTAGGTTTTTGAAATAAAAATTTTTAATAGCAAGATAATGCACTGTAGATACCTCAGAATATGCATTTTGTTGGCTTTCAATACCAGAAATAGTGCTCGGCGGCGGGGCTACGCCCCGCGCTGGGGGAGCGCTGTGAACTCCCCCAGACCCCCTTGCTAGCAAGGGCGGGGAGTCTACAATAAACAATAAACGTCTTCCGAAAGGGTCAGAATGTAATAAAGATTAATTATGTACACACACACACACACACATATATATATATATATACTTTTTTCCGCGGGGGGGGGGGGGGCGAAAAAAAATCCTGGCTACGCCCATGCTTCCTTATACTCTGGCATCCTGGAGTCGTCTGGCCTACTTAACACAGATTACGACAGTGCGGCTTATCTTGCGTCATTCTACAAGACTAACACCAAATTAATGCTCTCTCGCCCCCTCTCTCTATGGCTAACAATAAATACTCTCTTTCCATATCACCTAGGAAACACAGACACACTCCAAAACAAGGGCGTGTTTTTGTTCAAATTACACTCGGTGATTGAGATTCTGAGCTAGAGCTAGTTCTATTCTAGCATTTCCTAAAACTCACCAGTGGCGTAGCTATGTGTGGTGAGGAGGGGGGAGAATATGAAAATCCCCCCGGCCCCCCACTTGAGAGGGTCCCCAAATGAGTGTTTTTTTTACATTAACAATAAAATAATACGCAAAATGCAGGGGCCTCCAAAGAGGTCAACCCCCGGTCCTCTAAACGATGGAAAATTCCTAGCTACGCCCCTGGTACTCACGTTTTATTGTTTGTTTCACTTGTGAGTTTTATTTGTGTAATGTGATTGCCGAGATAAACCCCACCTTTGACTGATGGGCGAACAGATTGATAAATAGACTCAACATTAAAGGAAAGATAACCCCTGGGCCTTGGTTGACGTTCTCAACACGTAGACACTGTCCAACATACTAAGGTATCAGCTGATAACTGTTTAGAGAGAAGCGGGTTTGAAATGAATGGAGAGCAGGGATAGATACGATGTGATGCCAACATTTTGAACACAATGTTATTACGAAAGAAAAAAAGAGGTTTCTCAAAAACAATGACATGATGGAGCCTAATCTATACATTCAAAACTTTAAGACTCGTTCCGGTTTGCTTGGTGTTGATACGTATGAACGAATGTATTGACAAGTTGTGGATTTAATATTTAAGTTCTTTTTAAGTGAGTGATTTTTATGAACCATTTAAAATTCAAACCTTTTTTTAAAATTTAAAGCAAAATGACAAAGGGAGTGTGTTATGAAAAAAAAAAAAAAAGTCGGTGGCCCCTGTGGGTCCGACGTAGTCACACATTTTGTGAAAAACAGATTCACGTGAAACTTTAACTTCCTACAATGACAGCAATTTATCAATCCGCCTTCGGGATAACGATACGGTCATATACATCCTTTACGAGTGTAGGTTTCGATAGCGCGCGAGGTAAAACCGGTTCGCCCTGTGTTCAGAACTTGCTCAGAGTTGGTAAAACCTTTAAAAACACCTGCTGCCTTCCCGGAACATGCTGCCTTAGTATGCTTTACAATTATTTCGAGCACAATGATGATGGTGAACAAATATTTCCAAGAGCAATGCTATTTTTTTCTGCCAGATGCACAGTATCAGGAAAAAGGAAGAGGCAGGCTGAGAAAGTAAAATGGGAAGACAACATACAATAACGGACAGGCTTGTCTTTCAAATAGATTCTTCACGTTTACCACCTTCGCCTATCCTTTAGTCTGTTGGACCTTTGGGGACACCATACAAGATCTGTTGACCGACTATCTCCATTCCTCTTTAGATTCTAGTTATGCCAAAAGACAGAGAGACATGGAGAGAGACGGTCGACTGAACATATGTCCTGCCATAAAGGTTCAACAGAACATGGACAGACGGATACAAGGGGGAGGGGGGGGGGAAGCGATCGCTCCACACTCGGCCGACCCCCCCCCCCCCAACCGGCGGACGAATTTTAGTAAAGAAATCACACAATTAGTATACGAATTTATTACTTTTACCTTTACCTATCCCTGATTCTGTTGGACCGTTGGGGCACCAAACAAGATTTGTCGACCGTCTTTCTCCATTCCTCCGTCTTTTGCCTTGTTTAAAACCTCTATCAATGGCAGGCCCGTCCATTCTTTTATGTTGTCCTCCCATCGCTTTCTCTGTCTGCCTCTTTTTCTTCTTTTTCCATGGTACTGTTCCCTGAAGGAAGGTCTTTGCGAACCCGTGGATGTTGTACTATGGCCATAGATTTTAAGCTTGCGTTTCTTTACAATAGTTAGTAGGTCATCATGGGGGTCCGATCGCTGCAGTAACACTGGTCACTATTATCTCTTGGTTTGTGATGCTGTCTTTGAATGTGATACCTAGGATCCTTCTGTAGCATCTCAGTTCCATTGCTAGGATCCTCCTCACTAGCTCTGCAGTCAGCGTCCAAGACTCGCAAGCATATCAAAATGTGGCCATGATTATTGTATTTCTTTCGTTTATTACATACACCAAATATTTATATTTCAACCTGTATTTAGACTACTTCACCCCTCCCCCCTCTAGTATGTTGGCCGATTGGGTGAGGTGGGGGGAATGCATCTACTACCCTTCCCATCTAAACTGTTTGTGTTGGGGGGGGGGGCGGTCCTACTTTTATGGAGAAATCATAGTTTTTGAACAAAATTAGTTGAATTACTATATCATTTTTATATTAAGTCGCTTTCCTCTAATATCTTGGCCCATTCGGTGAGGTAAAAAGGGGGGGGAGGGCGATTGCGAGGACTCTTACTGAATTAATCTACCGCCCCCTGCAATTTTAAGACGAAAACATGACTCAAAAGTTCTGGATCCGCTAGTGTATCTACTGTATAACAACTAAACATATCCATACGTTTGACATTGCTCTGCCACCTGACAGAACCATGCAGGGGGGGGGGCTCTGATTCATCTTGCGGTAGTTAGTCGATCCGTAGCCCAAGCCTTTGACCAAATATGACGGACACACAATGTGGCATTACACTTGAACCTTTTAGCACACGCGTTAAAATGTCACGTCGGTTGGGGGAGGGGGGGGGGGCTGGTTGACTTAAGTGACAACTCTGTCTAAACACCGACAAGCGGGAGTGATGCCATCGTGAGATGTCACAGCAGGGACAGACGATATATATTGACACGAGGAGCAGGTATTTGATAGGCGGATGCAGACACAACGGGAGAGGGGCGCCTCTAATCATAGAGGCAATAGATGGGGCTAAAAGGGCAGGGAGGATGAGGGTAGCTAATTTTCTGCAAAGATATAGATGTTTCCAATCTTAACTCTTTTTCTCCGTAATTATTTACAACATTCTGATGGAATCAACGCTGGTATCGTTACTTAGGAGAGAAAGAGTTATATTAAACGTATATAGTGAGATGTTTGCAAGTGTAAATGTAATTTACAGTTATTGCCCTTTGGTGACTAAAATACCAAGGCGTTATGGACAATTAAAAGTTATCATGTATTACCAATATTGACGAAATAATTAAAACATCAGCCAAAGCCAGAGGCGTAGTGAGCAAAACGTGCGCCCGGGGCAAGAAAATTTATTGGCGCCCCCCCCCCCCTTTTCATTTTCCATGAGCATAACAAAGAAATATAAGCTAATAAATAAAAGGTATTTAATAATAATATATTGCTATTAACATTAAAATGTATTACCTAACTAAAATCTCTCTCTCTCTCTCTCTCTTCCCGTGTCTCTCTCACTATCACCCACTGTCTCCCTCTTTCCCTCTCTCTCTCTATACATCTTTATCAATCGCGGCGGCTGAGTGGTAAGGCGCTTGGCTTAAGATTTGAGGGATCCCAAGTTCGAATCCTGGTAAAGACTGGGAGTTTTAGTTTCGGAATCTTTAGGTCACCTCTGAGTCCACCCAGCTCTAATGGGTACCTGAAATTAGTTGGGGAAAAGTGAAGGCGGTTGGCCGTTGTGGTGACCACATGACACCCTAGTTAACCGTTGGCCACAGAAACAGATGACCTTTACATGATCTGTCTCGTAGATCGCAAAGTCTAAAAGGGGAACTTTATATTTTTTTCTCCATCCCTCTCTCTGTCTATCTGTCTGTCTCTCTCTCTCTGTGTCTCTCTCTCCCTCTCTGTCTGTTTCTTTCTCTCTGTCTCTGTCTGTATGTGTGTGTGTGTGTCTTTCTCTCTCTCTCCTTTTCTCTCTCTGTCTCTCTGCCTGTTCTTTCTGTCTGTCTCTCTGCCTGTCCCCCTTCTCTCTCTCTCTCTCTCTCTCTGTCTCTCTGCCTGTCCCCCTTCTCTCTCTCTCTCTCTCTGTCTCTCTGCCTGTCCCCCTTCTCTCTCTCTCTGTCTCTCTGTTATTCACTTTCGCTTAATTAGTCTGTCTTCAATAATTTATTTCCTTTATGTTCTAATAAAATAACTTAATTATTGGTCTATTTCTGATTTCTTTAAATTAACAAAAAATAGCGTTGTTTTATTCCAATCCCATTTCTTTCGACATCACAAATTGATCTTTGTTCTTGATGTTAATTATGAGAATTGACTCAAGTCAATCAAAAACAGTCTTAACAGAGAGAAGATATTTATTCTTTACTTTTACATGTTCCAACGCAAACACTCAGACAAAACATAGATCTAGATATTATTATTATAGCTTTTATATAGCGCTACTCTCATGCTTATAGCATGCTCAGAGCGCTTTGGTCCAATCTCCTTTGTGGACCAGTGGGGGGAGGGGTATCTAGGAGTTGGTTTTCCGTGCTGCCTTTAGGCGCTCAGTAGACACAACTCTGCCCGAGTCGGGTGTCGAACCTCGAGCCCCCTTCTAGGTAGCCAAGCCAAGCCGAGTTCAAGCGCACTTGGCCTCTCGACCACGCATCATTCTTTTCATTATAGAATGAACATATATAACTTGACAAACATGTCGCGCCCAAAACGGCTAAGCAAAAAGACCGTGGCGCCAAAACGTTTGCGCCAAAACGTCCTGTTTCGATTTTTGGTGTTTACCTCTGATTATCTAAACATCACTTTAGTTCTAAATATAATAGTAGCGCAGCGTTGTGGGATGGCCGAACGGTAGAGCGCTTAGATTCGGAACCGAGGAGTCTTGAGTTTGAATTCAGTAAAAAATGTCTGAGCTTCTTATTATTTAACTAAATCAAAGGTTAAAGTTCATATCAAAGATCAAAACCTCTCCACTTTAACCTTGAACTGGCCATGTTTGTCAAAACGAGGCTAAACATACAACCGACCCTAACCATAAACAAACTTCCCTAGCCCCTGTGTGGTCAACATCATCTCAAGTTGAATCTCAACACAATTTAATATAAAGGTCCACATGAGGAGCCAACGAGGCAGTCGTTAGTATCGCTATTTCCATTTCCGGTCGATTCCCATCCAGGAAGTCAATAAACCAAATTCGATACCATCGTCGGCTTAATTCGCCTTTGGATATGTTTTTTTCCAGTACATTCGGTAATGTGCTCGATCCTATGACGCTATTTTGCTTCTCCCTCCTCGGGGCGTTTTCCGCCCCGACCGTCTTACTAAAAGCAAAACATGTACAAATAAAAATCAAGACGAGATTTTTTAGTGTGTGATTTTTCAATGAATCGTTAAAGACCTCTCAGGATGCAGATACAGCAGACGAATCCGCCATTTCCTGGCCCAAGACAATGCAAAGTTCAATAAATCTGTTTCTTGTACTCGTTTGACGATCAATTTTTTTTTCCACGGGAGAGAAAAGATATTTAGCACCTTGGGTCGAATCGCCATAGAAGAGCCCAGACAATGTATGCTATGACGTAAACGCTACATCGGCAGACGACTTGAGCTTCGATCTGTTGATTTTACAGAGTGCCATTAGGTTTAACCTCTTTTCGAACTTTATTGTTTTCTGCGATCAGAAGACTTCCACGAAAATGTCTTTTAAATTTAGGATATGAAGAAAATGTTTATGGACTTAAAAGAAGTGTATCGAAAGTCTGATAAGTATTCAGACAAAAAAAGATTTTTATTATTTCTGTTTTAAAAATCCCCCCCCCCCCATTGCCCCAATAAAAAAATCAAAATTGTATCAAAATTTCATTTTTTTTTAAGTATCAAAATTTTATTAAAAGCAGGAAAACAATTATTTTGTCTTCAAATTCTTATTCAAAACATCTCATAGGAGCAGTGGGGGAAGGGGGTGGGGTGGGGGGAGTCCACATTTCAAAATCCTCCCTGTCCCACCCCTCTTGCGTGCCTCTAAACCCAACAATAACAATATCAACAATAACAATTAAAACAGCAATAACAACAACAATAACAACAGCAATAACAAAAACTACAAACAAAAAACAATAACAACAACAATGACAATAACAAAAGCAATAACAACAATAACGATTTTAAATAATAACAACAACAATATCAATAACAACAGCAATAACAACAACAACAATAATATCAATAACAACAAAGACAATAACAACACCACTGAATTAGTTCACACCCAGTCTGAAAGACATTTGAATTGTTCATTGTGAAGAAGTGTTGTGAGAACCGCTGGCGGTAACGTTGTGGAAGCTGGGCGCCTAGGTGGTCGAGGGGGAAATAAAGCGAGGGCTCGGTTGAGCGATTGCGAACAAATTACACAATTAGTTTAAATAGTTGATTTTTTTTTTGTTACTATGTAAATAGTTCAATCCTGTATCTCTTGGCCCGGGGGGTGGAAATGGCCCGCAGATAGTAAGTCAGCCATCCATGTTTTGATCTCTCGTTAGGTTTATGTTTTGACCTCTCGTTAGGTTTATGTTTTGACCTCTCGATAGGTTTATGTTTTGACCTCTCGTTAGGTTTATGTTTTGACCTCTCGATAGGTTTATGTTTTGACCTCTCGTTAGGTTTATGTTTTGACCTCTTGATAGGTTTATGTTTTGACCTCTCGTTAGGTTCATGTTTTGACCTCTCGTTAGGTTTATGTTTTGACCTCTTGATAGGTTTATGTTTTAACCTCTTGTTAGGTTTATATTTTGACCTCTCGTTAGTTTTATGTTTTGACTTCTCGTTAGGTTTATGTTTTGACCTCTCGTTAGTTTTATGTTTTGACCTCTCGTTAGGTTTATGTTTTGACCTCTCGTTAGTTTTATGTTTTGACCTCTCGTTAGGTTTATGTTTTGACCTCTCGTTAGTTTTATGTTTTGACCTCTCGTTAGGTTTATGTTTTGACCTCTCGATAGGTTTATATTTTGACCTCTTGTTATTTTTATATTTTGACCTCTCGATAGGTTTATGTTTTGACCTCTCGTTAAGTTTATGTTTTGACCTCTCGTTAGGTTTATGTTTTGACCTCTCGTTAGGTTTATGTTTTGACCTCTCGTTAGGTTTATGTTTTCACCTCTCGTTAGGTTTATGTTTTGACCTCTCGTTAGGTTTATGTTTCGACCTCTCGATAGGTTTATGTTTTGACCTCTCGTTAGGTTTATGTTTTGACCTCTCGATAGGTTTATGTTTTGACCTATCGATAGGTTTATGTTTTGACCTCTCGATAGGTTTATGTTTTGACCTCTCGATAGGTTTATGTTTTGACCTCTCGATAGGTTTTATGTTTTGACCTCTCGTTAGGTTTATGTTTTGACCTCTCGTTAGGTTTATGTTTTGACCTCTCGATAGGTTTATGTTTTGACCTCTCGATAGGTTTTATGTTTTGACCTCTCGTTAGGTTTATGTTTTGACCTCTCGTTAGGTCCATGTTTTGACCTCTCGTTAGGTTTATGTTTTGACCTCTCGTTAGGTTTATGTTTTGACCTCTCGTTAGGTTTATGTTTTGACCTCTCGATAGGTTTATGTTTTGACCTCTCGATAGGTTTTATGTTTTGACCTCTCGTTAGGTTTATGTTTTGACCTCTCGATAGGTTTATGTTTTGACCTCTCGTTAGGTTTATGTTTTGACCTCTCGATAGGTTTATGTTTTGACCTCTCGTTAGGTCCATGTTTTGACCTCTTGTTAGGTTTATGTTTCTCCACCCTCACACTTCACGCTGTAGCGCCGAGACCACTTGTTATAGAAGGCCTCAACACTGACCTACGACGTCTCATTCTGTAGGCTTGAAACAGATAGAACTGGTGCATGCGGAGGTCTTGCTCTGTATGGAGACAGGCAGACCCTACAGAACACTGCCAGATACCTGGACCGCGCTGTAAGGAATTCATCCCAGTACGGAGCCTTAGTGCATGGAGGCTTACAAATGTGTCCACTAGTAGCTGTTTGAGAAGTTTATTGTATTTTTTTTAAAGCTAATTTGTAAAGATTCTGTTTACAAAAAAACGATGAGACCTTGATGCCTACATTAGATGACACTCAAGAATTTAGACATTTTATTTTAATACGAGCCGATCAGCGGATTAGCATACGCCCCCCCTCTTTTTTTTATGAGCCTCTCTCTCTGTCGCCGCGAAAGTTACGTGGGGTAACTCTAGTCCGCTTTGCAGAAATACAAGAGTTATCTTTCCATGACTTTTTCATCAAGGGGTAGAGACTTGGCGTGCTTGCGTGGCGTCCCTCGTGGTTGGGCGACAAAGAGAATTGTTTATATAGATTGATTCTTTTTCTTGCACTTTGAAAATAATTCTGGACATTAAATAGTTTAAGTGCGCCAATACGCATTACAGGAGGCGCGATGGCTGAGCGGTAAAACGCTTGGTGTATCTTGGTGAAACTGGGATTTTTCATTTTGAGATCTTTGGAGGCTTTTAAGTCCACTCAGCTCTAATGGGTACCTGGTACTAGTTAGGGAAAAGTAAAGGCGGTTGGTCGCGGTGCTGGCCACGTGACACCCACGTTAACCTTAGGCCACAGAAACAGAGGACCTTAACATCATCTGCCCTACGGATAACAAGGTCAGAAAATAGAACTTTCACTTTTTAATCCGCATTATCCATACCAACTATCTATACTATTATTGTACAGTAGTTACGCTGATGTTGTCAATTGTAGTCAAACTGAATTTCCATTTCATTGGATCAATAAAATTATCTTATCTTATCTTATCTTATACCCCACACATGTCTTCCCTTTCAAAAAGTTCTACATTTTTATTTTTGTGAGAACCGTCTTGGAAATATAAAAATTGGGAAGAAAAAAAAAGTGAAACAAATAAAAATGATTCATTTCCGGGTTATTTGTCACGATAAAAGAAATCCTGTGACATTTTATCTTCCCCCAATCGCCATATTTTGTAGACACCTTCCTCTCCCTCCTCTCAAATGATTACCCCCCCCCCCACCACCACAACCACCTATTCGCACACACCCCAAGCCATAATGAAATAAAAAGTCGGATCATTTTTCTTGAGGAAACAAATAAAACAAAAGCACCAGCGTCTCTTTTCGCAATGTTTGCTGACTGCTATTAACGTTTTAATTGCGTTGAATGAGAGGAGGTTAAAATTGATGGAGAGAAGATGAGAGAAGGAAAGAGAGAGAGAAAGAGAGAGAAAAGAGAGAGATAAAGAGAGAGATAGAGTGAATGCGTGAGAAACAGAGAGCGATAGAAAAAAGTGAAGAAGGAAGAGAGATAGAGAAGAAAAAAAAAAGAGGAAAAAGAGAGACAAAGAGAGAATAGAGAGAAAGGGACAGAAAAGAAAAGGGGAAAGAGTAAAAGAGAGAGAAAGAGAGAGAGGAAAGTAAGAGAGAGTGAGAGAGGTAAAGAGATAGAGATAATGCAAAAGGCAGAGACAGCAATGAGATAGAAAGGAAAAATGAGAGAGAGAGAGAAAGAGTGAGAAAGAGACGGAGAAAGATATAGAGAATGAGGGAGAAACAGAGAGAGAGAGAGAGAGAAAAGCGAGAAAGAAAGAGAGAGAGAGGTAAAAGAAAGATGAAAAAGAGAGAAATTTAGAGAGGAAAGAGAGAGCGAAAGAGAGGAAAAAGAGAGAGATAGAAAGAGAGAATAGAGATAAAAAGAGAGAGAGAGATGGGGGAAAGAGAGAGAGAGAGAAAAAGAGAGAGAAATAGAGCGAGGAAAGAGAGGGAGTGAGAGAGGTAGAAATAGAGAGAACTATAATGCAAAAGACAGAGAGAGCAAAGAGAGAGAGAGAGGGAAAAGATATATATAGAGAGAGAGGTTACCATTTGTTCACACCGTACGCTAGAGGTCAGGCGTGTTTAACGGAATAATTTACTCAGCAAACAAGAAATTCAGAAAATGGAGACTCCAGGCTTTTTTAGTCTTTCAACTTGTAACAACGTTCTAGATCCATGTGTGGGTGTGGGGGAAAATGTGTGTGTGTATGCGTGTGTGTGTTTGTGTGTGCTGTAGAGACTGAAGAAATGCAGTAACATACTCGCTCGCACTAAATGGCGTCTTAGCGCTGAAAGAAACCGGAAATGTCAATGCATCACCTCGACGCAGAGGACTCTGGGAAGAAAAGGACGCGACGCGCGTGACGTTGTGGTACGCCGGGGCTGCGATGACGTCATTAAACGCTTGGCAAACATGGCCGTCCTTCTATGCTGGAACTTTACAACTTTGTAGACTCGGGGGACCAAAATTTTGTTGGTTCATTTGATTTCACTTTCTCCTGGGGTTTTTTTTTTCTAATCAAAGAACAAGAAAGAAAGACTTGCCTTCACAATCAATGGCACCATGACTGAGTCACAAACACTAACGTTAATTTTTAAGCAGTCTCAACAACTTAGAGATAATACCTCTAAAGTATTGAAAGATAAAGCTTAATACCATCACCTTTTGCCCCAACAGTTCCCTTAGTCGGAACCATTGGACAACGACATAAGATCCGTTGACCATCTTTCTCCATTCCTCTCTGTCCCTTGGCTTGGATAGAATTTCTCCCAACGACATGCCTCTCCATTCTTTTATATTGTTTTCCCATGGCTTTCTCTGCCTCTCTCTTCTTTTTCCTGGTACTGTTCCTTAACGGAACAGACACAAAACAGAGCAGTGAGATTCATAACAAACGAATATTCACATTTGACTAGAGTAACACCTTTAGTAAAATCACTAAATTTAGAAAGCCTTCAGGACAGAAGGCTCAAAAGTAAAGTAGCAATCATACATAAAACACTGAATCATAATCTTTAAATACAAAAACAAAATTTAATAAAATACTCAGAAAGGCACATTCCTCGTCCCATATGCTAGGACAAATTTGTACAAACACTCCTTCTTCCCTAGTGCTATTAGAGCATGGAATGGGTTGCCTGAGCTAGCCAGGGGAACCAGTGACTTGGCTGAATTTAAGTCATTGGTTAATATGCATGGCTAAATGCATGACGCGTAGGACGTAATCATCTTCTTTTTTGAAGTAACGTCTGTATTTTATAAGATAAGATAGGAAGGTCTTCGCATGCCCTAAAACCTTGTGATTTGGTCGTAGAATATAAGTTTGCGTTTTTTTTGACAGTGGTTTGTAGATAATCGAGGGGTCTAATTCAAGTATTAATCCTTTTTCTAGTCTCTTTATTTGTGATGCGGTTATTGAATATTGATACCACAAAGTGGTATTATATTGTTGTAAACCTGGTGGTGACACAGATGAGGGTAGTGCTGTGTGTTTTTAGCCTACCCAAATCGCCACAGTCCAGCGCAGGACGAGCGGTCAACTTTAACCAGTGACAGTACACGCCAGTTCGGCAAGGACCAGTGTCGTAAATATTACGCACGCAAGTCACGGCGAAAGGGATCAACCGGAGTGGTCAAGAAGGTTCGAGGCCAGTAGAGACACTATATAAGAGCGAGTGTGTCAGAATCACTTCACTTCACATTACCTCGCAATGTGACCAGAACGAGGCGAGAACCAGCACGGTGTGTGAAGTCAGTCCGGAGCAAGACTAGGTTTTTGTAAAGACAGTGTTAATGTTGTTGCCAATTGCGATGTATTTGAAATTAAACTGACTGATACTTTGGAGCCCTGAGTTGTGAGGTTCTTTAAGTTCGTTGTGTCGTGTGGTGCAGTTTGAAGAGAGCCTGGATAGTAGGAGAGACGTAACAATATTATTGCGGATTTTAACGATAAATAAAAGATACAGTTTTCTCTATATCTATTATTTAAATTTTTTACAAAGCTTGTATCAACTCACTCTGTCTGTCTGTCTGTCCAAAAGTTTGTACACGTTATTTCTCCAACAACAAATCTCGAATCAAGCTGAAATTTTGCACAATTCTTTTATTTTACTTGACAACACAAGAATCAATTAAAAAAAAAATTAACCAGTTAGTTAACTAACTATTGGTAATAAATTACTTTGTTCGGTTCTCAAACAAGGGAAAGAAAAGGTACTTGACTGAAGTGGTGATCTAAGCTGAATTAGTCCCCTTTATAGATTGTCGTCCAAGGCTTATTACAAATTTAATTACATGACTGATACAAACTAATTGATAGACATAAAAAAAAATAATTTTAAAGTATTTTTTGTTTTCTGCTTGTTTTGTATTTTGCTTGTTAAGATCTGATTTACATCTTTGAGCATTAAAATACAGTAAAGGAAAAAGAAGGTTAAGCGAAACGGAGAAATATGTGACGGTATAAGGTAAGACAGTAAAAAGACGAAGTTTATGATTGATTTTTTAAATAAATAGACAAACTAAATTAGGTCAATGATGTCAAGTTTAAAAATCTCTGTTGCCAACTAAGAAATGAAAGTTACTTTGTTTGTTCCAAACCTGGGGTCATGAGTTCGAATCTCGGTTAAGATTGAGATTTTTGAATTTCGGGATTCTTAGAACACCCTTGAGTTTGGGCATCTGACTTGAGGTGGGGAAATTAAAGGCGGTTGGTCGTTGTGCTGGCCACATAACATTCTTCTCGTTAACAGTTGCCCTATAGATCGCATGGTCTGAAAGGGAACTCTCTCTCTCTCTCTCTTTCTTACTTTGTGCTACGAGCGAAGAAGCTTAGAAATTTGATTTCACGTGCGTAGAACTGCATAAAAATTTTCCTTTACTTTTTAATATTTATATTTCAAATACCTATTTTACACCAGAAAAAAAAAGCTAGCTGTTTATAGTTATCTAACAAAGATTAATATCTAAATCACATAAAAGTACAAAATGGTACTTAGCTATTTATAATATAAAATACTTTTAAAGTGGTATGATAATGTGGTGAAATATAATGCATGATGTTAAAAGGTGATAATGTCATAGATCCTTCATGCAACTACTAAGACAGTAACAGATAACGCATATTTTACAATTACTATTAACATAGAACTAGTCAACTGGACCGTCCACTGTTACAGATAAGTATCTTGAAGACGGGAGAGACGCGAGCTATAATGGACAGTGTCCACTAATTGGATGTTCACGTGACGATAAAGTCATATGCTAATCTTACCTCGTATCTGTCGCATCGCTGCCGAGTGTCCGTTGGGTCTCTCTATCCGATCATTTCTCTTGACTTCAGTACTGACGCAGGTGCCAGGCCCATTTATTTCAGTAGATATGATTTACAGGGGAGATAATCGGTTTGACCTTGGCTGGCATGAGTTGCTACCCTTGCTGTATAAATGCAAATGCTGCTAACAAAGTTTTGCGTTGAACATTGATTTTCTATCGCATAATCATAATCATATAATAATAAAATCCAACGATTGTAATCATCATATATTTTTTAAATATGCAGGCCTACTATATTTTCTTAACTATTTTTATACACTAAACCCTCTGTTACATTTCGTGCGCCTTCTGTTACAACCAGGGGTTCTCGACCTGTGGGTCGCAACCCCTTTGGGGGTCGATTAACCATTTGCCAGGGGTCGCCTAAGACCATCGAAAATATGGATTGTTATTGTCTACTCTTCTATTGCTGTATGTGTGTGTGGGGGGGGGGTGGTCGCGGCAGAGTGGGGGATTGTAAAATGGGGTCGCCGAGCTTAAAAGGTTGAGAACCGCTGTGTTACACGATATTACAACAGAAACTATTTTATGTTGCTGGTCTACCAACTAATAATGTGGGTCTTTTATCTTATAATCTAGGCACCCATCATCTAATCTAAGCATTCTGTCATATAAGATAGGCCTTCTATCATTTATTATAGATCTACTTTATATTGTCAACCTTCTGCTCTATCAAATAGTGTAGCATAATGTAAGTGGGATGGGGCTGCTGTGGCTTTGTGGTTAAGCGCTTGGCTTCTAAGCCTGTGGTCCCGTGCTCGAATCTCGGGGAAGACTGAGTTTTGTATTTCGGGATTTTCAGAGCACCCTTGAGTCCACCCAGCTCTAATGGGTACCTGACTTTAGTTGGGGGAAAGTAATGGTAGTTGGTCGTTATGCTGGCCACATGGCACCCTGCTCGTTAACCGTTGGCAAAAGAAACAGATTAGCTTAACATCATGTGCCCCATAGATCGCAAGGTCTGAGAGGAGGGAACTTTAAATGAAAGTGGGAGGATAGGTCCTAATTATTATTATTATTATTGTTATTATATATGGTGCTTGAACTTGGCTTTAGTTGGCTACCTAGAAGGGGGCTCGAGGTTTGACACCCGACTCTGGCAGAGTTGTGTTTACTGAGCGCCTAAAGGCAGCACGGAAAACCAACTCCTAGATACCCCCTTCCACCCCCCCCCCCCCACTGGTCCACAAATGAGATTGGACCAAAGCGCTCTGAGCATGAAAGTAGCGCTATATAAAAGCTATAATAATATATATTTTTTATATATAAAACAAGGTCCTTATTCAGGAGACATCATGAGTACATAATAAACATGGCTGCCTTGATCACAGCTTCTACTCAAGTTCCAAGTCTTAATCGGAACTCGTTGGTACTTGTCTTAGCTTATGTCAACATTCATCTCTCTGGTCTAGTCCCTAACAGTGCGCACCGTCTGCAGAAACCAAACGTCAATGCGCATTTACAGAGTTACAAATCAAGGTTACAACAATATTATTATATCTATAAGACTATCTAACGTATGTTGTGTTGTTTTTTTTATTGTCTAGGACCTTTTATCACGCAGTAAAGACCTTCTATCATATAGTATAGAATTCTGCTATATATTATAGAAGTTCTTTTATATCCTGTAAATCCTTAATGTAATTTTGCAGCTGAAATAAGTTTGTTTTTTTTAAATTCAGAACTTTAACATTAAATCTCTCTTCCTTGATTAAAAAGTTTATTTCAATTTCTTTCAGTCAAAAAAAAAAAACCCGCTTTAATTAATTAATTAATCCCATTTTTTTTTTTAAATGCCATTAAACTTTTTTTTTTAATTAGTCAAGTGGACAGCGTCAATCAATGATCTTCAAAGTTATATTTATCGGATTTTTTTCTTTACAATATGCATGGATTTATTTCACCATAGCCTTAAGGTCTATTATTAGCCAGAATTACAATTCCAAAAGGGCATACATGACAAAGCTGACGCATATTTTGGAATTGTATATAATTAACTCTTTTTTCTCTACTGTGTATACTCAGAGGCGCAGTAAAGATCCCTAGACGTCACCAGGATTCGAACCAGGAAAACTCTGGTTCCGAAGCCCAGCGCTTCACCACTCAGCCGCCGCGCCTTCATATTAAATATGGGTATATTTATTACTTACTTGTCATTGTTCTTATATATGGTACGTACGCTATATGGAGGTGGGTGGATGGGGGGAAAGCGCCGACTGGCTTTGTTGTCGACTTTAGGCATAAGCAAACTAGGCAGCCGCCTATGGCCTCCGATTGTTGGGGGACTCAAACAGGAATCAAAACATTTTTTCTAGAGAAAAAAAAAGCGAAACCTGTGCCCGGTGTTATTGTTGAAGTACACTAGCCTGGTTAGGTTTTAACTAAATTGCGTAATTTTTTATTTTTATTTTTTTTTAAATCTTTCTATTTCATTTAGGGCCTCCTAATTTACTTCACCTAGGGCCTCCATTTATCTAAGACCGGCCCTGTTGCTGTCTCTTGCTTCCGCTTGCTGCGCCTGGCATCCCCCATAAGCCATTTGCGCGCTCATTTTCTTCACCATTGGTATAAGTGTACATAGCTACGTCATTGTATCAGTGTGTTCCTTTACAGTTTATACATCATGAATCCTACCCCCATATAGTTGGTTTTTTTTTCTAGCCTGAAGTATTAGTTGTTTTATTGATTCCTCTAATGGAGTTTTACGGACTATTTGTCACCAAACATATATCAGTCTTTTTACAGCTCGGTGTTTACTTTTAGTTTTATGTTTAAAAAAAAAAAAAAGACGCTGACGCAATAAGCTAAGTTTAAAATAATTCCAGCCTTTCCTTCTTTCATTGTCTAGAGAGCTCCGAGGAACAATATGATCGATATATTTTCCAATAACTGATTTGCGTAAACCGATTTTCCCTATTGTGATGCCAGTATATGATTTGGAAATAGCTGGACATTATATCACGACTTTTTGAAAGTCAGATTTGAGAAACTAAATATATAGAAAGTAAAAGTAAAGTCGACATGATCATACTTCCATTCAGATGATGTAAAGGTCATCTGTATCTGTGGACCAGGGTTAACGAGGGTGTCATGTGGCCAGCACAGCGACCAACCTCCTTTACCCAACTAATGTCAGGTACCCATTGGAGCTGGGTGGACTTAGAGGCGCCCTGAAAATTCCGAAACTGCCTTTACTTTTCACCAACAAATGTCAGAGTTGGGTGGATTCAGAAGCGCCCTAAAGATGTCGAAATTAAAAATCCCAGAACAGACATAAAACAGAACAATATAGAACAGACATAGAATAGACATAATACAGACATAGAACAGAACAATATAGAACAGACATAGAATAGACATAATACAGACATAGAACAGAACAATATAGAACAGACATAGAATAGACATAATACAGACATAAAACAGAACAATATAGAACAGGCATAGAACAGAACAATATAGAACAGACATAGAACAGAACAATATAGAACAGACATAGAACAGAACAATATAAAACAGACATAGAACAGAACAATATAAAACAGACATAGAACAGAACATTATAAAACAGACATAGAATAGACATAATACAGACATAAAACAGAACAATATAGAACAGACATAGAATAGACATAATACAGACATAAAACAGAACAATATAGAACAGACATAGAACAGAACAATATAGAACAGGCATAGAACAGAACAATATAGAACAGACATAGAACAGAACAATATAAAACAGACATAGAACAGAACAATATAAAACAGACATAGAACAGAACATTATAAAACAGACATAGAATAGACATAATACAGACATAAAACAGAACAATATAGAACAGACATAGAATAGACATAATACAGACATAAAACAGAACAATATAGAACAGACATAGAACAGAACAATATAGAACAGGCATAGAACAGAACAATATAGAACAGACATAGAACAGAACAATATAAAACAGACATAGAACAGAACAATATAAAACAGACATAGAACAGAACATTTTAAAACAGACATAGAATAGACATAATACAGACATAAAACAGAACAATATAGAACAGACATAGAATAGAACAATATAGAACAGACATAGAACAGAACAATATAGAACAGGCATAGAACAGAACAATACAGAACAGACATAGAACAGAACAATATAAAACAGACATAGAACAGAACAATATAAAACAGACATAGAACAGAACAATATAAAACAAACATAGAACAGAACAATATAAAACAGACATAGAACAGAACATTATAAAACAGACATAGAACAGAACAATATAAAACAGACATAGAACAGAACAATATAGAACAGACATAGAACAGAACAATATAAAACAGACATAGAACAGAACAATATAGAACAGACATAGAACATAACAATATAAAACAGACATAGAACAGAACAATATAGAACAGACATAGAACATAACAATATAAAACAGACATAGAACAGAACAATATAAAACAGACATAGAACAGAACAATATAAAACAGACATAGAACAGAACAATATAAAACAGACATAGAATAGACATAGAACAGGACAATATAGAACAGACATAGAACAGATATAGAACAGACATAGAACAGAACAATATAGAACAGACATAGAACAGACATAAAACAGACATAGAACAGAACAATATAGAACAGACATAGAACAGACATAGAACAGAACAATATAGAACGATATAGAACAGACATAGAACAGACATAAAACAGACATAGAACAGAACAATATAAAACTATATAGAACAGGAATAAAACAGACATAGAACAGACATGAAACTGAAGTAGCAACAAGAATTTAAGTTTTGAAAAGATGTGTCCTTCTGCGGAAAATTATTGAGTTCAGTGCTGGGTTTGCGTTGTCATGTAAATAGAAAAGAAAGCTGCATCTTTTTTTAAATTTCGCACATGACCATGAAAACATTCGCATTCATTACCATTTAGGATGGTTATTTCTCTTCAATCCTAGTTACAAACGGTCAAAAGGAAAACAAGATTCAACATTTAGTTTGCAAATGTAGATATAACTCGGTTAGCAATCGTTACCATGGTTACTGCGTATATAAACACATTTTAAAAACAGACACCAAAGTACAGTAACTTATAAGATTTAAAGATCACCTTTTTTTTTTTTTGTTTGTGAAGACCAATCCAAGGAAGTCATAGTACAGTCTTTTTGTTTCGAATAAAGCATCACAAACAGTCATGATTTTTATTTTACTTTCAACGAATTGATGTTCCAGACTATGTTTTTATTTCCAAGAGAACAAAACCCATAGACTGCTTGCAAGCACACAAAGTCCACAGCTCCCAAATCCAGGGCCGGCCCTAACAACTGCGGGGCCCTAAGCGAAACGGCTTGCGCCGGCCCAGTCTGGGTAGGGATAAGCATAACGTTTAGAGGCGCAACTTAAGATCTATTGCCAGATGTCCTTTAGTTTACCTATCTCTGGTTAAATTTATTTTTTTTTGTACTAGAAAGCCAAAGATACATAAGAGTGGGCCTAGCTTTAAACTATTGACAATGTGGTGGCTAATTAAACGTTTTCTTTACCAAATCATAACACGTTCGACAATGGAACAGACAACACTTTCACAATGGGCACGTTTATTAAAGAAATTAATTTGAAATACTTCATAAGTTTTCAAGTTTGAAATTCAGAGAAAAAAAAAAAAATTTACTTAACTTTTGTTGCAAAATTGAACTATGGATAAATTGTAACAACTGAATTTTAAAATTTAATTGACACTCATTGTATAGTTTTTTTTTAACATTTAATTAATTAATTAATTATAATATATGTATATAAAGTTTGGCTCAACAAACAAACAAAATACAGGAAATATTTCTTAAGAGGACGAAGGTGACACCCTGAGTTGACCGCAGCGGGTGACACCCACTCTAGTGACGCCACTACACATAAGTCTATAAATACAAGAACTAGGTCCACAGACTCCGAAGCACCAAAGAGCCAAAGTCACGGATCAGTCATCAAAACATTTGCAGACTCCGATTCAAATCGGTAAAGTGTTTTTATTAGATAATAGACCGTTGGGGCACCACACAAGATCTGTCAACCGTCGTTTTCCATTCCTCTCTGTCCCTTTCCTTGATCAGAATTTCTCCCGATGACAGGCCTCTCCATTTTTTATGTTGTCTTCCCATCGCGTTCTCTGTCTGCCTCTCTTCTTTTTCCTGGTACCTTTTTCTGAAGGAAGGCCTTTGCAAGCCCGGAGGACCTTCTGATGTGGCCATAGAGTTTGAGATTTCATTTTTTTTGCCAGTGGTTAGCAGGTCATCGTGGGGTCTGATTGCAATAGTAATCCTGTTTCTAACCTCCTTATGCTCTTTATTCTCATGAATGTACGGCGTAAAAATTATAAATAGATTACTCTTTTGTAAATCCAGCGTGCAGAATAAAAGAAGTGCTGTTGTTTTGTGTTTTTTTTTAAGGCATATGGAAAATTCTGTGCCCTTTTTTGGCATTGCGGAATCACATTTTCTAAACTCTCTTGTATCGCAATTTTGCTTTCATTTAATTGGCAACAAAAAAAAAAGATTACTTCGCGCCCTTGACATTGTTTAGTTTGTAGTGGTGATCCCCAAAAGTAATTGTATTCAGACTTGAGCGTTTGAAATAAACTAGTATACCATAATACCAACTATTTCAAGCGTAGCGCAGCATCACTCTCTCTCTCTCTCTCTCTCTCTCTCTCTCTCTCTCTCTCTCTCATCCATTCACCCAAAATAGTCCTTGTCTTTGTTTCTACGAAGTTGCGAGTTGAATGGAGGAATTCTAAAATTAGTATTAATTTCACAAAAGATAAATTCTGGATTTTGAAACTTAACTGTCTTTAGTCGTGACTAGTTCCCCTTTCAGACCTTGCGATCTAATGGGGCAGATGATGTAAGGGTCATCTGTTTCTGTGGCCCACGGTTGATGAGGGTGTCATGTAGCCGGCCTTTGCTTTTCCCCAGCTGGTGTCAGTTACCAATTAGAAATGGGTGAACTCCAGGGCGCCCAAGAAACCTGAATTGAAAAACGCGGTTTTCACATGGACTTGAACCCAGGATCCCCGATTGGGAAGCTGGGCTCTTAGCGGCTCACACGCTTTTCATATCACGGATGATGTGTATGTGTGTGATCATCCTAACATAACAAAGAAAATTTAGAGTACAAAATGATGTTGACAATTTAAGCTTTAACTAAATACATCCATATTTAGTTATTTAAGAAACCTCATTTTGAGTCTGTTGTAGGTTTACTTGGTTTAACCAAACAGAACTTTTCTCTCGTATTCAGTGACGACATTACACTTTTGTAGTTCACATGTGCCAAAACAAATTTGTTGTCTGAGAAATTAAACATTAAAAGTTATCTCCCCTGAATTATTCTTAGCTTGACCCAGTTATTTAAAAAAAAAAAAATTAGTGCGACAATTTATTTTTTTTTCCCGCTTAATTACGAATTGCACGGCACACTGTCGTGTTAATTACTTTCAAAACATGAAATTGCATCCTGTCTTAAGTAAACTTTCCACGATCAACATGATCAGCTGTTAACAGGCCTGGTTTTCCGAGGCAGACGATCAAACATTCATCCACACGTTTCTTTTTCTTGCAGCCGATCTGACGAAAAAAAAAAAAAGGCGGGAATAATTTAATCCAATCGAGTTATTTTCTATTGTTTATGAACCTTTCGCCTTATTAGTTCTGGTCATAGTGATTGATTAGGGGTATCAATAACATTTTCACAGTATTTTCCACCTGGACAGTTCTCTCTCTTTTTCTCTTGCTCTCTCTCGATATATATTTTCTGTCTCTCTCTCTCTCTATTACTCTTTCTCCTCTCTCTTTTTTCTCTCTTTCTCTTTCTTTCTCTCTTTCTCTCTCTTCCCATCTATTTTGGTCTCTTTCTTTCTCCCTCTCTCTTTGACTCTCCCTTTCTCTCTCTTTCTTTTTTCTTCATCTCTCTTTCACTTATTTATCTCTCTCTTTCTCTCTCTCTTTCTCTCTCTCTTTCTCTCTCTCTTTCTCTCTCTTTTTCACTCTGTCTCTCTCTTTTCTCTCTTTCTCTTTCTTTTATCTCTCCTTCTACTCTTTCTCTCTCTCTGTCTCTTTCTTTCTTTTTCTCTCCTTTACTCGCTTTCTCTTCCTCTCTCTCTTTTTCCCTCTCTTTCTCTCTCTTTCTCTCGCTCCACCGTATGTTTCTATCTAATTGTCTTATCTGTTTCTTTCGTTCATTCTTTCCTTTGCTCCTCCTGAGACAATTGATGCCTCCTCTTCTCTCATTCTACCTTTATCTCACTTTTACTTTTTGTCCCTCTCTGTCTCTATTGTCTTTATGGCTATTTCCTCTTACTCTTTCTTTCTTTCTCTCTATCTCTGTATTTCTTTATCTCTCTAGATTAGACTTAGGGACATCGATAAAATTCCGAATTTCAAAATCCTAGTCTTCAATGAGAATCAAACTCGGGACCCCTCGTTAGAGTTAAATAGCCCTATTTTTTTTTGATCGACGTTCTCTTTATTCTTGTAACGTTGAACATTTAACGACATTTCCCATTTCTTTCTTGTTGTCGCAATAGGCTCCTATGTTATGATGTAAAAGCTAGTACTAAGTCTTATCCTTGGGCGAAGATTAACACATTCTAGTTGTGGAGAATGATTAGGACTTGGACTATTTGTTGAGACACGGTTACAGTGCGGCATGTGTGGCCAACCGTGACACACGGTCAAGAGAGTGTACTCGGCCAGTTAGTGGGGTGGAGACCTGTCACGAGTGTGTGTAGTGATCGATGGGAAAGAATGAGACATCTAGTGGATTTGCGTGTGTAAAAATGTTAGTCCTTTTGTACAGTATATTTTTATTAAACTCTTGCAATTAAAGACTTAAGAACTTGTGTCACCACACTATTCCAGTGTTACATGTGAATCTTGGCTTGTCCTTCTACAAAGCTTATATCAACTCTCTCTCTGTCTGTCCGTCTGTCCGTCCGTCCGTCCGTCCCTTGACCTAGAGCTTTGTTTCCCAAACTTTTTCCTTAACGGAACACTTCGCACATTTTGAGTATCTAGCCGAACACTTAGTTTAGTGGTTTTTTTATTAGAGAGATTGATTCATGTGGTGACCTAGTAGCTAGTACTCCAGTAAGTCGTCAAACACATATTCAGGCCTCGCGTAATATTATGGAGTTTTGGGAAACTCTGATCTAGAGATTTAATAGTGAAAGAGTCAATTCTCATGACAATGACATATTTGTTGGATGTTTCGTGGATATTTGATGGTTGCTTAGTGAATATGTGGTTGGAGTTTGTGGTGAATGCTTGGCCAACCACATGCAAGGGCGTGACACTTATGTTTTTTTTTTTCAATGCGTAATGATGGGCCGAGTTTCACAGTCTGACAACTTTTTCCAAAGTCTCAGCCCTGTCCCATGTCGTCAATTTTCAAAGCGAGAATAAAAATGTACACAGCGGGAAAAACTATTTACATAAAGTCCATGAAAACGGGAAAATGAGGTGGGGGGGGTAAATTTCAAGGGCGTGTGAATGTGGCTGGGAGGGGGGGGGGAATGTTGATAAATGTCAGCGTGAAGGACTTCCTTCTCGTACTCCAGGAAACTGAGTTTTGGTTATCGATACGCTTCGGATGAATGGGTGTCTGGACATGAAGATAAATATTGTTTCCTGTCTGCACATGGGATGTTTTTTTCTTATCAGTCTAAAACAAAACCACTTCAAAAAAAACTTTTTGACAGATAAATCTTTCCCCCCCCCCCTTTCCAGCTTATTGCACTAATAAGAAACAAAATCTACAAGTTATCCTGATAAACGCTAAATAAGTGAATTCGACCTTGACATTGCAAAACAATGGGGTAACTGAACCCGCAAAGAGAAGACTCCAAGCAAGCAATTTAAAAAAAAAATAAACTCCTACTTTAATTATTTTTAACTACCCTTACCATTGGCCTTCTCGACTCTTGTTATGGGGACGGCCATATGCAAAAGGGATGTTACTCATATCAAGTAATAAGAAAAATGGAAATATAGTTGTTAGTTCCCCTGAATCCACGGGTTTACACAATAATCTAAACCAGTGATTCCTAAAGTGGTCTATATAGACCCCCAGGGGTCCACAAAGGCTTCCAAGGGGTCTACGAAAGTGAAAAAAAAAGAATTGGGGGGGTCTATGACTTGTAAATGGGGGTCCATAAGATGTAAATGGAGGTCCATGATGTAAATGGGGGTCCATGAGATGTAAATGGGGGTCTATGACATGTAAATGGGGGTCCATGAGATGTAAATGGGGTTCCATGAGATGTAAATGGGGGTCCATGAGATGTAAATGGGGGTCTATGACATGTAAATGGGGGTCCATGAGATGTAAATGGTGGTCCATGAGATGTAAATGGGGGTCCATGAGATGTAAATGGGGGTCCATGAGATGTAAATGGTGGTCCATGAGATGTAAATGGGGGTCCATGAGATGTAAATGGGGGTCTATGACATGTAAATGGGGGTCCACGAGAGTGATTTTAATTTTGATTTCACATCAATGAAATTAACATAATCTATAACTTATCATAGTTAATTTTGAATCCTATTATTCCATCGGAAATTCATTATACATTTTAATACCTCGTGTAAATTATTTATTTTAGTCTACAGGTAACTAATATTTAGTATGGCCAAATCTAAATATAAAATGTAGACAGTAGACAGTAGTGCATTTTTTTTTCTTAATTTGGCTTTTTCCTTGTTTAACTTTTTATGTCACAAAGTTTATGCAATGACACTATCAAACCGTCCTAAAAGCTGGATAATCCTTTGAGACGATGCCACCTTGATAGTGTATAAATTATTAAATTAAACCATTTTATAATTTATAACGGATTTCCCGCGTCCTCCTGTCAATTTAACAGGAGGTACTGGAAATCTCCTGAAATTGCAAAATATACAATAAAGTCCTGGAAATATCCGGAAATTATTAAAATCTTTTGAAAACTCAAACAAATCTCCTGAAATATACAGACGAATATTGTCTTTTTTTTTTTTTTTTTCACTCTTAAATTACATTGGATAACTCCCTCCGTCCGAGTTGCAAAAATAAAAGAGTGATCTTTCCATTGTGTCCAAACTCTTGAGCGTGCTCTGTCGCTTTGATAGTCACTACAGAGTAAATTCCCCCCCTCCTTTTTTTTTTAACGTGAGGTAGAACTAAAAAAAAAGAGTGATACTGCAACGGTCCTGCCCTTGCTATTTTGTGACTACGTGTTCTCTCCCCCCCCCCCCCCCCACCTCTTGTTTTTTCGTGGACTATCCGCAGAGTGATCTTTCCTTTACTTCTTGTTTGACCTGTTTAGGGAAGAAGAGAATTATATATAGAGATAGATGTTTAGAAAAGCAAAACGACCAAGTGACTTTTCTCAGGGATGTAAATCAACTGTTAAATCTCTAGGAAAATCGTTAAAGTCTCTTTTTGATGTCATCGTCCTGGGTCCTGCGCTAATCCAAACCCTCCAGTTATCTTATCTTATCTTATATAATACAGACGTTACTTCAAAAAAAAAGTTAATATAAATATACCAAGATTTAAATCCTCATTTACATTTTGTGTTTTCCCCATTCTAAATAAATCCACTGTTTGTTTGTTTATTTGTTTATTGTTTTTTTTTGGGGGGTTGTCTCTCTCCAGCGTTGACCATGCTGGTCAAGATAAAGTCATTGTCTGGGTCAAGCGGCTCCTCGCGTCAATGATCATTGCGAAGAGTGTAGACTATGACCCGCAGTTTTGTACACGTTATTTCTCGCGCTTCCCATTCTCGGGGTCAAGTTTAAAACTTTTGCGCAATACTTCATTGTCCGAAAATAAAATACAAATATTTGATCTAAAGCTGGCGGTTTCTCGCAAATTGCAGTGGTCAGGTTGCGAATCGTGCCAATAATAGAATATGCATCCTCCGTTTGGGACCCCTCAACTCAAGATAACATTAAGAAACTAGAATAGTCACAAAATAGAGCAGTGAGATTCATAACAAACGAATATTCACATTTGACTAGAGTAACACCTTTAGTAAAATCACTAAATTTAGAAAGCCTTCAGGACAGAAGACTCAAAAGTAAAGTAGCAACTATACATAAAACACTGGACCATAATCTTCAAATACAAAATTTAATAAAATACTCTGAAAGACACAAAGATAACGGCACATTCCTCGTCCCATATGCGAGGACAAATTAGTACAAATACTCCTTCTTCCCTAGTGCTATTAGAGCATGGAATGGGTTGCCTGAGCTAGCTAGGAAAACCAGTGACTTGGCAGAATTTAAGTCATTGGTTTATATGCATGACTGAATGCAAGACGCGTAGGACGTAATCATCTTCTTTTTTTGAAGTAACGTCTGTATTATATAAGATAAGATAAGAAGATCTGTCAAAACCTGTTCTTAGTGCGCCTAGGAGGTAAAAGAAATCCGTGTACGAAGTTTCATGTGAATCCGTACGACAGTTTATAAGACCTCTTGATCAATCAGTCATTTAGTTGTATTTTGAGCTTATAATATAGATTTGCATTCGGATTTTTCATTTTCTAAACAAATCCACTATTTGTTTATTTGTTTATTTGTTTGTTTGTTTGTTTTGGTTTGATTATTGTTTCTCTCGAGCATCGACCCAGGGGCGTAACTAGGGATTTGGGGGCCCGGGGGGATTGACCTCTTTGGGGGCCCCTTACATTTTGACATTCGACATATGACATGGGATAATGTACGCAAAAATATATGCGTCCCAAATCCAATTGGTTCAGCATATCAGTAAACTTAACAAAAAGTAATCAAGACTCTTTTAATAAATAATACCTTTATTTATTAGTTAAATAATGCACAAGTGACAAATCTAAATTGATATCGCTTCACGTCGTGCATTCTGTGCAGCAAAGACATCTATAACATCAACTATATCGATACTTTCTAGTATTTGTGACTTCACTGACATTAAAGCCATGATAAGCCTTTCTTGTGTCATTGTGCTCCTGAGATAGCTTTTGATGAACTTGAGCTTTGAGAATGATCTCTCACATGACGTAATGGAAGTGGCCTGAGTTAGCAGTATTCGGAGGAGGTTGCAAAGTTTGAGCACACGTAATTACCATATGAAGCCTGTTTCCTCAATATGTCTATTGGTGATTGTATTACTGTTTGTTGATGAAAAGTGCTCGTGCATCAATGACATAATTGAAAAAGCGATTTGCCATTTATTTCATCATACAAACAGGAAAAGTAGCACAGTTTGTCATAAGCGGGTCTTCATCTAACAGGTGTCTTGGTTCAAGAAGAAACCCAAAGGTATCCATTTTCTTTCCAACCTCTGAAATCTGCTCTTCATCTCCATATGAAATCTGTCCAGCACTTCTGTCGCAACACGTTTGAATTGCAGTTCTATTGACAGTCCTACATTATAACTCAACTTCCCATCAAGTCTTTTCTTTCTTCTGGTTGTTTTGATTACTGGGAATCCATAGTATTCACTACCTTCTTTTGCTATTTCGATGGATTGTTTTTTTGTCAGTTTCTCATCATTTTGCAGAAAGCATGAAAGGGTACTAATTTCTTTAGCAGCTTCCCGTATATGCAGTCCAGACTTTTGTAGTTTCTTCTGAACTATATTAATTGGGCGCAAGAGCTTTGACCAGAATTCAAGATAAGCAAAAAATTCTTAATTTTCCACTGCATGAAGAAGATTCTGTGCTAATATTATATGGTATTACGTAATTGTTGGTTGTTTATGTTTTGTGCGCAAGAAAAAGGATTCAGAAAATACAAAATTGGGAAAGATCCATATCTCATTATGCTCGAGTATAGAAATACTCCGATAAGTGGACTGCCGTATTCACCATCACAACTGCTAACGAGTAGAAGACTAAGGGAATCATTCCAACTGATCCCAAACTATTGAAACCATCGGTAGCTGAAAATGCAGAGACATTACTCAACGAACGACAGATGAAAAGCAAAGGGAAATACAATGCAAAAGCAAGACTACCTAAAGATTATTCTGTCGGAGAGTTCGTCTAGGTCAAACATGGCAGAAAGCAGTTGTCATAAAAAAACATTCAGCACGCAGATCTTACATCATAAAGACAAACGGAAAAACATACAGAAGAAATCAAAGCTTTTTGAATAAGAGTTTCGATGAAGACATCTCTGGGTACTATGATACCGATGGAGACAATGAACTGCAAAAGTTGAAACAAACGAAACAGACAGTTATAGACCAACATCTAGAGAACTTGTTGTGCCAGTCAAGACAACCAGAAGTGGACGAATTGTTAAAGTTCCTAGTAGACAGGGCCGGCCTTAGGCCACTGCAGCCTATGCGGTGGCAGTGGGCCCCGCGCTTTCATAGGCCCCGCGCTAATTCTAAGTGTACATTATTAAATTAAACCATTATAATGTATATAAAATAACAGGGTTTTCGTGACCTCCTGATTTTCCAGGGCCTCCAGGAAATCTTATGAAAGGCAAAATATACGATAAAGTCCTGAACTTTTTTTTGAATTTATTCAAATCTCCTGAAGAATAGACGAAATTGAAATTTTGGGGTGCCTATAAATAAAAAGTGGCATTGCGAGTTTTCATTGCAAAGACGAAAGTAGGCCTATTTTCTAATTAAAAAAAAATAATTTTGACATTATGCTCATCCCTACCCAGACTAGGCCCCGCGCGATCCGTTTCGCATAGGGCCCCGCAAATGCTAGGGCAGCCCTGCTAGTAGATATCACTTTTAAGAACTTTAAAAGGAAGGGTGTGATAATAACTTCAAAAGGAATGATGTGCTAATATTATATGATATTACATCATTGTTTGTTGTTTATGTTTTGTGCGAAAGCAAAAGGATTAGATGGAAATAAAAATAGAGTTTCCATTGGATTGAGGAACGATGAATAGAAGGGCAATAACTCGAGTGTGAAGTTTAATTCTGAAATTATAGACGCCAAACCTGAATAATGGACAATTTTAGCATTGTTAAGGATAACTTTTGGATCTGTTATACTCGATTCTGTAAATTTTGATTCCAGGTTAATTAGTGTAGCCATAAAATACTCGACATTTACATCTATTATTAGTAAAGGTAACAAGATACCTGGAATTCGCTGTATATCATGCAGTTTTATTCGTGGCAACAAAGTTTAAAATGTAAAACAAACTTTAAAAAAAACTTTGATCTCTGTGGGAAATTTTTTTTTTTAATGTCAACAAAGTCAACGTACTGATAGACCTAGATCTAGGTTTAGTCTTTGTGATAAATTTAATCCATAAATGTTGAAAAAAAAAAAGACACCCGTTGACACTATTTGTCAATCAAATATATTAATTTATGTATTTACAATAAATTTCGGACACCCATTTGGGGGCCCCCCCTAGGTGGGGGCCCGGGGGGATTTTAAAATTCTCCCCCCCCCCATCCCCCCCCTTAGTTACGCCACTGCATCGACCATGCTGGCCGAGATAAAGTCATTGTCTGGGTCAAGCGGCTCCTCACGTCAATGATCATTACCAACCATGTAGGCTATGACCCGCAGTTTGACAAGCGAATGTATTTTTATAAAGCTAACATTAACTCACTCCGTCTGTCCGTTTGTCTGATACAAGTTTTGTACACGTTATTTTTCCCACTTCCCATTCTCGGATGAAGTTGAAACTGTGAGCAATTATTCGTATTCCCTATTAAAACCATGAATAAATTAAAAAAAAAAATGAACCAATTAATTAATTATTGTAGATCTTATTATTTTTTTGAAATAGAAAAAGCGAAATAAATCTTACAGTATTGAGATATATGGCTGTTAATGTGCATTTATTCAGTAATATAAAACGTTTACATAAATATATATATATATGTTTTGTATTGTTGATTATATTTCGACGTAGCCTAGTCACACAAGTCTGTGGTAATATTTAATGATACCCAAAAAATATAAGAGCAAAATAAAGACGTTTATCACAAGTAAAAAACTTAGCTATCATAAGATAAACCACTTTTGTAGCTTAATTCATATAACTGAAACACTCGCCAGATCAGAAAAAAAATGCAAATTTCAGAAACCAAATATTTTACCGGCTATTTGTTACATTAGCCGTATTATATAAATTAATGTAAAGTGCTAGACTCGCAGTAAGAAATGTAAAATATAAAGTTTGACTATACATATATTTCACCATGCATTAGATCTGATATAGATCTACACTGTTACTAGACTTTTCGGCTCCAATGCAACGACTCGTTCAAAAATTCATACTCCGAACTATTTTTTTTTTGGGCGTAGGACAAATTAAGTAAATGGAGCAAAAAGGTCGAACACACGCGCGACATACACACACAGCAGCTAAGAACTACTTAGTTCAGGGATTCTTAACCTCTTGGTTAATGACAATTTGCCAGGGGTCGTCTAAGGCCAACGAAAATATGATTTTTTTTGGTCTATTCTGAAGTGTAAAGCTTGAGATTGTAGTTATAAAGTTTGTCCATTAAAAATTACAATTTTGTTAATGTCATTCAAATATAGGCAACCGAATTCGAGTGATTTCAAACAATTTTATTGTCGCGTAATAAATAATTTGAGCAGTTTAAATGGACATACAGGAATTCAAAACGTAACGTTACGTTATTTCGGAAGCTAAAAAAATTATTTCTTTGGCGACATCCTGGCTTACTTGTAAAGCTTGTTTTGTTTATATAATTAAGAATACGTCATCGTTTATAAGATCCATGTTATTAAAGTTAACTCTTTCTCTCCTAACTGACGATAACAACGTTGATTCCACCAGAATGTGGTAAATAATTACGGAGAGAAAGAGTTAATAGTCTCTATGGGAAACAAATCACGAAAATGGATCTCAGCCAAAAGAACGTAAAGAACCGAAGTCGATTTTTCAAGATATGGTTTTAGATAAAGCAGGAAATTAAACAAGGTTACGAAGACAGTTTGTGTGGAAACACAAACTCAAAATCGGGCCCCCGAAGTGGTCCACCCAGGCAGGTAAAAAAGGCAGGTTTCAATATTTTTAGAAAGAATATCAGAATGGAATTATCAAAGTAAAATGTAATAAAACTTTATTAGTCGAATTTATGAAGTCGAAATAACTGTAGCGTCATTTTGATAGCAAACATCTGAGCGTTTTTGAAAAGGATATCCGGTATTGAAAAGGTTTTATTTATAAATTATGTTGATTTTTAAGACGAGTCTCTCTTTTTTTCAAACCTCTTGAAACGGCAACAAGAGCACGTATTGTTTAAGAGAAAGTTGGTTAATTTTATGGAGACGAACTGATCTCTGAAAAATATTAATAAGGTAATGGTGTAATATTAATGTAACTAATTAATGGTTTGGTTAGAAAACGTCTAGTACATGAATTCATTTGAACTTACCGTATGATTCATCGACGAATAATAATATTATAATGGAGATACTGCTACAAGAATTTTAAAAAGCAATTAAAAACGTCACAGCAAGGATCAAATGCAACATTCATACAGCGTAATACCGACGCATCGAAAAGTGATTTCTTTTCGAGATCAGTTACATAAATGTGGATCAAGGGTTTGCAGTCGGTGTTTGTCTGAGTTGCGCCATTCCTTCCACTTCTAATGATATATCTTTGCGATACATTTATTTTCCAGCTATTTATTTATAAGGTCTAAAAACAGAAAATTGTTTTTTGTTTGTAAAATGTTTTACATATTTCGGATGTTCCTTCAGAGTTGAAGATAGTTTACTTCCTAGTCCAAGCCTCCCGCAGGACGACGGGGGATGGGAGCGGGCAGGGTTTGAACCCCCGACCGTCGATAAATCCGAACGACAGTCCAGCGCGCAAACCGCACGACCAGGCAGCCATTGGACATTGACGCGCATTATGATCTCGAAAATGCTATCCCGATAATTCCTGATCAACTGAAACAAGCTCATAATGTCGCAACATTATTCCAGTTACGATGATATGCGGGCTCTCTTTTTGATTATACGATATATGGATATATTAGATATATAGATATACACTATATCTGTGCAATATGAAACAAGATTATGGTGAATAAGAAAAATATATATAAATAAATTCAAGTGACTGATAAAATTTCATGTATTTCTATATGTTACAGAAATATAACAATTCATATTATACATTTAAATTATTTTTCTAATTGCTTATGGTTATGGAAGAAAATGCTTTCTCGGTTGGGGGTCGCAGCAAAGTGAGGAATTGTAAAAAGGGTTCGCCTAGCTAAAAATGTTGAGAACCGCTGACTTAGTTGCTCATCCCTCTCGTGGGCGTGGTCCAATAACAAAGGGCTATAACCGAGGGTAATAAAAGAAAAACTAGAAAAGATAGTGAAAATCCGACATCATAATATTTTAGAATTTAGATCAGTGGTTCCCAAACTTTTTTGTCTCGTAGACCCCTTGCCATGTTTTTAAGTTTTCGGTAGACCCCCCAGCATTTTTTTGAAAATTCATTAACTTCAGATGTGCTTTTCTCACTGATTACTATGCGATATATATTTATTGATGACATTCTAAGCAAAATAAAGCAAAATAAAATTTAATATGCATTACAAGAAGTAACTAAACAACAAAAAAACGCCTATTGGTGGGCAGCTTTGATAATAAAATGTCAATCTTGGGCTTCAATTTAGTTCAGGTTAACATTCTATCTTCTCGATTAGATGATGTCTGACTGATTTAAATTTGAAAAGTAAGAAAATTTATCATTGTCATTGTATGCTTCATTAATTTAATTCTCACATGAAACACTGAGATTATGCCTTCGTGTTGGTCAAATTTAGGTTATCACATTGTAGCTGCAAGTTAACCTCATTCAATTTATGAAACAAGTTTGTGAAATAGACTATGTCCGATTCCCGTTTAATTTCTGTGTTTTAAAATAGGATCTTAGCAACCAAGAACTCAGAAAAAATAGTGTCAAAGATAAGTCTTTCGAAAACTATCATTCTTCAGTGTGAAGGAGCAATTGATCAAATATTCAGGCAAAAAGCAATTCTTTACGAATTTCTTGATTCATAACAAAAATATAATAATACCATTATCAGGCAAGGTTAACTAGTCCAGCTTTTTAAAAAAGTAAATCGTAATAACACGATAACCATTCATTGTCCAAAACTTATTTCACCATTACACCTTTGAACTGTATTGTTGCTTAGAGGAATTTTTAATGATATCAGATATAGGATTGTGTAAAACAGATTGTAAAACCTCTTCAATGGTTGGCAAAGTCAATATTTTGCTTATAGTGTGCAGTTTTTTAGAGTTAAGCCTAAGTAAATATATTGTAAGACGCTCACAAACCCTTTCTGCTCTCTGGTGTTTAATCAACATTTTTCTACTGTGGCTTAATTCTGAATTTAAAAGTTTTCAAAAGTATTTCAAATCTTAATCTATTTTATTTCATGTTGACTTTTCTCGATGTTACAGCTTTGATGGTTTCATGGCGACATAGCTTCAAACTTTGTTACATAAAATTAAAGAAAAAATGCAATAGTTGTTCAACAAAGAAAGAATGAAGCCAAATTTTTAATAACCAACAATTTACGGTCAACATTTTATTTAAAGACTCGGCCATGTAAATTATTACTTTCATGTAGACACAATTAAGGTATTTAAAATAATACGTTAAAATCTTTAAAAAAAAAAAATCATTCCACTAACAGGGTGGAAATTCAAAGGATTAACTAAGGTACAAATCATGTGTGAACGAGTCAATTTCATGAATGATCATACTTCAATGAGATCCGCCTTCGTAGACCCCCATTAACAGGCCATAGACCCCCAATTTATTTTTTCACTTCCGTAGACCCCTTGGAAGTCCTCGTAGACCCCTGGGGGTCTATATAGACCACTTTGGAAATCACTGATTTGGATCATTCAAAGTTCTGATGCAACGGCTACTTTTTTCTTTTCTAAAAGCGAAAAATCTAATTTTTTAAATCACTTATGAAAGCAGTTTTTCCATAAAAATACACCACTTTTACAACTATTCACTATTAATAGTAACAAACACGGGAGGCTGTTTAGTAGGGAATACTGAACAGCATCATATTTTCAACACATTTATGCAAATGGTTTTAGTTTTTTTGTCAAAAAAATATTTTCATTATTTGTATATTTATATTGTAAGACAAATTTTCTTACGGATAATAAAGATTATTATTATTATTATTACAATTGTATTGCTACGTTAAGTAAGTTCTGTCATACTAACTACTACATTTTCACATAAAAAATGTTTACTTTTTTAAAAGAGAAAAAATGTATCTAGTATGTATATAAGCTGGACATAATTTAAAACAACAATTAATTAGTAATTTTTCAAATATTCGCGTGAACCGCATACATCGCGCATGTGACACTGAACTAAATTTGTTTTTTTTACGGAAATTTATTATCTTGAAGATTTGAATAAGAGATTGACCATTTCCAAAAAAAAAAAAAAAATTAGATCAATTAGATATTCATTATAAGACATCAGTTAGGCCAGGTTCACATCTAACTTCACATTCACTTTCACCTATCCTTTGGTTTGCTGGGCCGCTGGGGCACCACACAAGATCTGTCAACCTTCTTTCTCCATTCTTCTCTGTCATTTGTCTTTGATCGAATTTAATTCTGATGTTCCTTATGAAAATATTGATACTTGCCTTTTTACCTGCCTGGGTGGACCACTTCGGGGGGCCGATTTTGAGTTTGTGTTTCCACACAAACTGTCTTTGTAACCTTGTTTTAAATAGGTATAATTAGACCAAACCTGGGGTTGCAGGAAGAAAAAAAAGATCGTCTCTAGAGACATAAAATACCACAGACAGTGACCTCCTGAACACGGGTTTGACTTAAGTTCAATGCTTAATGCTTTGTCGTCTCCTCAGTTTGAAAACAGCTCTCTCTTCTTAAAAGGCCTAAAGGTTGACCCGATGTTAACCTTTTTCTTCCCGATTGATCTACTTACCAAAACTATTTTGGAACAGAGTAGTCGCCCACGTCTGCTCGCTGTCTCTCATTGAATTGTTTGAAGCTCTTCTGTCTGGGAAGTCGCATTTCGTAAACATAGAAATACCCGGATCAGTGACTCTCAAAGGAAATGTAGCTTTTTTCTCTATCTTTCAGAGGCGGGGGTTGAAAAAAATATACGGGGCCTAGAACCATAATTTTATGAGTGTACAGCAGAGTTACATAATTATATATAGTTAAGGTCAATAAATTTAAAATTGGTGAAATAGCGCACGAATTCAGAGACGTACTTTTTTGTAATCGTTACTCTAATGTGTTATATAATTTGAAGATTTTTATAAAATGAAAGCGATTCTATAAATAACTTGTATTTTTGGTGTATCCGGTGTACAGAATAATGAAGAGAAATAAACGATAGATTGACAAAAACAATATTGTAATGTATGTGCACCTTCTTAGCCCTGTAGAATATCATAAACAATAAAAAATTCAAGTTAAGACAAGAATATCACAGTCATTACGAAATATGAAAAGGGTGCAAGCACTCTTGAATATATTTTGTAAATATATTTTGTGAGAGAAAATGGTGAGTTAAATATGGGAAATGTGGTCGAGAGGCCAAGTACGCCTGAACTTGGCCAAGCTACACGTGAAGGAGGCTTGAGCAGAGTTGTCTTACTGAGCGCCTAAAGGCAGCGCGGAAAACCTTTTCCCAGATACCCCCCTCCACCCACAACTGAGTTTGGACCAAAGCGCTCTGAACATGCTATAAGCATGAAAGTAGCGCTGTATAAAAGTCATAAATTATGAGTTTCAAATGATGAAGATGACTTTCAAAGCCTATAGAGTTAGGTCCCAGACTACATCATTAACACGTAGTATCATGATGTACGCTTGCATGGTGAGGGGGTCCAGCCAACGTTGCGATGTGCAGCTTGAGAACCGCTGATCGCAAAGAAGGGCTGAGAATAGTCTCAAATAAAGTCATTCATTACTTTCCGTATTTGCCGAATATAACAGGGAACTCTGGGAATGTCAAAGAACGAGGCAGACGACACACACGCACACACACACACAAATCTATAGCACTTTCTAAATAAAACAAAACGCGCAAGGCAGCTATTTCAGCACCGGGAAGTACACCCTAGCAAGTAGTTGTTTAATCACATTAAGGTCACATGACCTGCCCACGCGGTCACATGACATGTCATTCATGGACGTCTTGTCGTGCCAGACGCTGGACCTGACCTTTAGTAGTAAAAGTGACATGTGTCAGAGGCGGCCCCATAAAGGACGGTGTTTTTGGGGGGTAATAATGTGGGAACTCGAAGCAAGTTTCTTGATGTTCCATTAGAGGAGAGATTTGTCTGCGTCGAGTTTCCTTTTTTTTTTTTCCTTTTTGTTAACGCACGTTTGAGATCTAACTGCAGATAGATAACTCTGTACGACATGAAGGCGAGTGGATTAGGTCCCATGACATGCAGAGCAAGGCGAAGATAACTGGCGTCAGGTACACATCACTTTATCGGAGCCAACTTCTCCCCCGACCCCCTTTTTTTAGTAACATCAAATAGTAAGTAAGGTTCCCCTTGGGATCGATAGGACAGATCATGTAAAGGTCATCTGTTTATGTGGCCCACGGTTAACGAGGGTGTCATGTGGCCAGCACAACGACCAACCGCTTTAACTTTTCTCCCAACTAATGTCATTAGAGCAGGGTGGACCCAAAGACGTTCTCAAAATCCCCAAATTAAAAACCCCAGTCTTTACAAGGATTTGAACCTGGGAACCCTCTCGGTTAGTAAGCCAAGAGCTTTACCACTCAACCACCGCGCCTCCGAGAATAATTAATAGCTGGGAGAAAATACAATTTTTCATCACACTCTTTAATTTATCAAATCTTTGTACTGGTAGTAAACGCGAGTGGGTTGATATCAAACTTGAAGTCTTTCGGTCAGTGATACGAAGGTGTGTGTTACTTTAGTATAATTTATGTTTGTTTGTTGTTTTCACGTGAGGATTCTGGTACATGGAGGCTGGGCAAGACAAGGTGATATTAATGTTCTCATTAATCTTGGCTTTTATTGGTTTTTTTTTTTAAATAATGACTAAAAGAATACGGATGATAGAAGTTGTATATAGAAATAGATTACTGTTTGTGTTTTTTTGGTTTTTTTTTTGTCTCGTTTAGTGAAACAGAAAACAGAAAAACCCAGCTTGTCTGAACTTGTAAGACGTTTAGCCAAAAATCAAAAATGTATTGGCCAACATTCTTTCTAACATTCGTTTAAATATTCTTTCTAATATTCTTTCAAGCATTCGTTTTAACCAATCTTTATATCATGTCGTTCTCCTGTTAGCCGATTGCGTGGGAAGGGGGGGGGGCGCGAATACATCTACTGCCCTTCCCACCCAAACCGTTTGTGGGGAGGGGGGGGCGGTTCTACTTAAATGGAGAAATCAAAATTTGTGAACAAAATTAGTTGAATTACTATATCATTTTTATATTATGTCGCTCCCGTTCTGGTATCTTGGCCAATGCGGTGAGCTGGGGGGGGGGGTTGCTTCTACTGCCCTCCCCACTATAGCCCTTTGAGTGTGGGGGGGACGGTCTTATTGTTATTAAATTATTAAATTATAGTCTGTGAACAAAATTAGTTGAATATCTATATAATATAAGCTATTGATATAAAAACCCATTTGTATATTATGTCGCACCACACTCTAATCTCATATTTTATCATTAGTAAATTTAAATGAAAAAGGGTTGTATCAGGTGGGAGGGGCGATACATGCAATCGCCCTCCGCCCATCGGACGAACTAATACTTTTTTCTTTTTGTATTTTAGTTAAGAAATTACAAAATAAAAAAAAAACTGTCACTAGTATAATTTATATATGCTATAAATTAAATTATAATACCGAGTCGCCCCACCCCCTTAATGCCAAATGCAACCATTAAGAGAAATTATAAATGGAGCGAGGATTGATAATTTTTCACTCTACCGCCCTCTCTCCTTTCCAGACGAAAACATGACATTTTATAACAGAATAGTCAAATATGGCGACAAAGTTTATGTAATTGCACATGATTTACATAATTATTTTAAGAAAGACTTTATTTGGAAAATTTAGAATTCGTGCGAAATTTTTAGTAAAAGAGTAACATATGTGTAGGACGTAATTAACTTCTTTATTTATGAAACGTCTGTAATTCCTACGATAAGATAAGATAAGATGTGTTGTTTTTTTCAAATAAGTCTGTCGTTCTTTTGCATATTGTTCCATAACCTTTGATGAAAGTTTGTGTTGTTATTAAATAGTTTGGAGGTGCGGTAGTGGTAAAGCGCTTGGCTTCCGAACTGGAGGGTCCCGGGTTCGAATCCTGGTAAAAAAAATGGGATTTTTATTTTCGAGACGCCCCCCTGTCCAACCAGCTGTAATGGGTACCTGACATTAGTTGAGGAAAAGTAAAAGCGGTTCGTCGTTGTGCTGGCCACTTGACACCCTCGTTAACCGTGGGCCACAGAAACAGATGAACTTTTACACCATGTGCACTATAGACCGCAAGGTCTGAAATGGCAATTATTTACTTTAACATTGTTTAGTTAATCTCGAGAATCTCCAATATTAATCAAATGTTTGTACATTATTTGTGTTGCCTGAATCCATTTGACCTTACTGTTGGGGGCCAAGACTTTATTAACATTTCACGCAGCAGTTATTTCCTTATGAAATGTGTGGCATCATCAGCTTTGATCTCTTGTGATGGGACACATCAGTTGAAAACCATGGGCCATTTCTCTTCACACCTGAATGCAAAACAAGAGATTTTCTAAACCAAGTTGCAATCAATCATATTAATGGCATTCGCAACCCTGAAAAGGAAGGTCGCAAGAATGACTAGTACGCATCAAATATAGACGTTTCTCACTTTACTCCAGTGATCCCTACAAAATCTAAAATGGCGACCTTAACCAGCCTACTGTGTTCACAACTCTGGCTCATTTACGTAGAAAAGCAAACAAGTTTACAGTTAATTTGATACAACGAAAATAGGAAAACAAACATGATACAATCATGACCAGTTAGTGTTGCCATCCTAGACTGCGTTAATATGATACACGCGGGCTTCCGTAAATATGCCAACACTAAAGGTATCGAATGGCTTTTTAAGCGATGGTATCGCGGTTGTGTGTTATCAAACGATACTTTAATTCACCCCCACTCGAGGTCATTGTTTGTAATCGAAATCGTTGATGTTATTAGCGAAAAAAATAATCGATAAAGATGTACATGCTGACAAAGGATTGTATGGTTATATTATGGTGATTTGCGATTGTTGAGAAAGTACGCGTGGCGTCGCTTTGGGCGTCCGAGGGGGCGCCTCCGTACTTGATGATACCATTTAAGGGCGACACCATGGTGGACCATTTTTTTAAAGCCCAGATGTTTGTTTAAGAATCTTCTGCAAGTTGAATATTAACTATTCATTTTATTGGGAGAGGCTGTTTTTTTTCTTTGGGTGATGAGGAGAAATTGAGGTGCCACAACTGACTCAAAAGCATTGGGTGACACCAATCCTAGCAACGCCTCCGTTGCAAAGCGATGCATTGTCACAAACTCTTGTTTTGTCTGCCGCCGTAACCTGGTGCCCATTGCTTTAACTATCCTTTTGTTAAAGCCATTGATAGGATGGCTGCTGGTCGTGCGGTTTACGCGCTGGACTGTCGTTCGGTTGTCTTGATGGTCCAGGGTTCACACCCTGCCCGCTGCCATCCCCCGTCGTCCTGCGGGAGGCTTGCATAAGGAAGTAGATTATCTTCAGGGAATATCCGAAAAATGTCAAACATTTTACAAACAATTGATAATTCTAAATTATTTCCTGGAGTTGGCCAACACAGTGGCCACACAATGTGCAAGGTTTGCTATTTTGAGAGGGAACTTTCGATTATGTTGTTACCTTTGTTAAGATCAACCCTAACAGCAATAGACGTTGAAGAGGTTGATAATTATATCAACAGTCGGTAACCCGATTTGCAGTCACTGATACTTTAGACCATGTTAAAATATTAAAAATAAAATCAAACGAAACAAATAATGACAAATAAGAAAAACGAAAGCAGGCCTGTATAATATTTTTTTTTATTGAAAAGTTCACAGGGGCGTAGCTAGGAATTTTCTGTCGTTTGGGGGCCCGGGGGGGGGGGTTGACCTTTGTGAGGACCACTGCATTTTGCGTAAAATTTAATTTTTAATTGTAAAAAACACTCATTTGGACTTCCCCCTTAAGTGGGGGGCCCGGGGGATTTTCAAATTCTCCCCGCTCCTCCCTCCACCCTAGCTACGCCACTGAAAGTTCCCCCCCCCCCTTTTTTTTTTTAAAAGATGTCGTCTTGATGCCCTGAGTAATTTACTAGTTTGTTTTTCCACGCGTCTAGTTTAATGTACACTTAATGAGGGTGTGTCTCGCGCTGGAACGTATGAGATGGGAAGGGGAGGGGAGGGGGTGGTGTTGGTGCAGGAAAGAGCCACTAGAAAGATTGCCTCACATCAGCTGCCAATGACGGAACTGTCTGGTGGGGTTTTAAATCTCTTATTAGTAACGATTTCCCCACGTCTGTGTTTTTTAGGCCCCCCCCCCCAAAAAAAAGGTAAAGTTCTCTTTGATGTGTCAGAAACGAATAAAAAAAAAAAGGATTTTGATAAAATTCTCATCACTGTCTGAAAAAGTTTCGATCATGATCGAAAAAAAAACATTTCGGAACTTTATTACCTCCCTTTCCTTCTGGTTACCTCCCCACTGATTGATGAATACTTTAAATGTAACGTTTCTGTGGTTTCCGAACTTTATCTGGTCCACGATTTCGTCAGTGGCGGCCATATTTAATTTAAACAACAAAAAATGGAGTGCAGCCCATATGCAGCCCAGGACCTTTCTTTTATGCTCGCTCTCCATGTGGATCCATCTAGTGCTCCCTTCTCCCAACTGTTGGTATCAATTTTGAAGAGTTTTAAGTGCTAGCATAAATAAGTATATCTTTATTATCTTATCTTATAAATTACAGACGTTACTTCAAAATAGAAGATAATTACGTTCTGCTGGGCTTTTTTTTTTTGTGTGACGGTACGCACTGGTACGGCGTACCGGCACCTTTTTGAAAAAAAAAATTACTTTTGTTGTATTTTAAGGTATATTATTAATTTTTTAGTAGTTAAATGTTAGGCAATCAACTACTGAGTACCGGTACCTAATCATTGAGTACCGGCACCTATTTTTTTGTACAAAAAAAAAGCACTGACGTTCTGTGCATTTCATGTGTCAATCTAGTCATGCATTTTACTCAGTGACTTAAAACTCTGATGGCTGAGTCAGACAACCCATTTCATTCTCTAATTGTTGACTTGCAGTTCTCCTGCCCTGTAAATTTATAGATGAGAACAAGAGGCGTAGCTAGGGTGAGGGAGGGAGGGAGGGTGAGAATTTAAAAATCCCCCTGGGCCCCAACTTGAGGGGGGGGTCCCCAAATGAGTGCATTAAATATTAAATATTACGCAAAGTGCAGGGGCCCGCTAGCTAACTACGCCCCCTGCCCTGCCCTGTAATTTTACAGATCAGAACAAATAATATTTTGTTATAATCTTATCTTATAATCTTTATAATCTTGTTTTCTTTTTTTTCGCAGTCTCCATGCTTGTCTCGCCACAGCGTCTGTCGAGCAGCTCCCAACACCAACGAACTGTGCCAATGTCCGTCTGGTAATCCCTGCCCTGACACGTCAAGTCCGGGACCGCAGGCGTTAAAACTTGGAAGCAAACTATTGTAAGCCAATTTAATTTTGTAACCACAAACTAAACGTGAACTAAAAAAGAAAAAGTTAAATATAAAAAAATAATCTGGCATCATTTATTTTGAATCAATCCTTACTGTATTCGATTACCACTTACCTATTTTGTGCGTCTGCTATTTTTTAATCACAAACTAAACCTGAACTAAAAAAAAAAAAAGTTAAATATAAAAAAATAATTATTAAAAATCTGGCATCATTTAATTTGAATCAATCCTTACTGTATTCGATTACCACTTACCTATTTTGTGCGTCTGCTATTTTTTAATCTCAAACTAAACGTGAACTAAAAAAAAAAAGTTAAATATAAAAAAATAATTATTAAAAATCTGGCATCCTTTATTTTGAATCAATCCTTACTGTATTCGATTACCACTTACCTATTTTGTGCGTCTGCTATTTTTTAATCACAAACTAAACGTGAACTAAAAAAAAGTTAAATATAAAAAAATAACTATTAAAAATCTGGCATCCTTTATTTTGAATCAATCCTTACTGTATTCGATTACCACTTACCTATTTTGTACGTCTGCTGTTTTACACTCCCATTCTCGCATTGAAAAAAATTGGTAAAAATATTTCAAATCACACAGATTTATTATGTCTAGGTCATTCATTATATGACTGATCCAAACTATTTAACTCTTTCTCTCCTAACTGACTATACCAACGCTGATTTTACTAGAATGTGGTAAATACTAAAATAATTACGGAGAAAAAGAGTTAATACTGTTATGACTCTACAATGCACGTTTTCATTAGGTGTGAGACTGCGCACCAGGAGACACGGGACAGAGACATGAAATAAGTGTGGAAGTCAAAGATGGCCGATGTAAACAAGTGTTGTTATTACTAAGAAGTGTAGTTATTATTCTAACGCGTAATTGTTATCCGACTATTATTCTATTATTAAATTGCTGTTTTGATCTATCACTTTCGTTGAGGTTCTTTTGGGCTCGCTGTAGGCAGAGTTTACAGCAATACCATTACACTTAATATCATGGGCGTAGCCAGGATTTTTTTTCGGGGGGGGGGCGCATTTTTTTTAACCCCAACCCACCCCCTGGCTACGCCCATGCTTAATATAACCTTTTTAAAAAAGTATTTTTATTTTTTTCTTGTTATTAACTTACAACCAATCATCACGTGGTTTCATCAGATACTCTTCAGCCTGCACAACCAAAAACATCCGCCCTTCTTTGGTCATAAACACGCCCATATACACTCCATAATACTTTCCCCAACATATGTCACGTAACTTTTAGAGTTGGGTGGACTTGTTGGCGCCATAAATAATCCAGAAGTACAATATCCCAGTCCTCACTGGTGCGGAAGCCAAGCTCTCAGGCACTCAGCTTACAGCGTCCCTGGATACGGTTATTTGGACCATAATATTGTGTTCCATTAATTTTATTTAAAATCATGCTTGTGTTTCAGCCACAGCGTCCCTGGATACGGTTATTTGGACCATAATATCGTGTTCCATTAATTTCACTTAAAATCATGCTTGTGTTTCAGCCACAGCGTCCCTGGATACGGTTATTTTGACCAAAATATCGCGTTCCATTAATTTCACTTAAAATCATGCTTGTGTTTCAGCCCTATTTTCATTCTGTTATATCTACAGATATATGACATGTTCGTCATTATCCGAACTTGACCAGTGTTCCAACGGACAAAACGCCATCCACGTCAGTGTGGACTTCAATCATACGTTAGGCGCATCCACCAACAAAAAATTAAGGGTAAGAGTTTGGTAAGAATGCGTGACGTAACGGGTGTGAATTATGTCAGAGAAAGCTAGCAGACGACGCAAAGTTTTGTCGTCTTTTATATGTTTTTTTCTAGCTTTTAAAGAACTGAATATGATTAAATTTTGGTAGATCGCAGCTAGGACTGCATAGCCACACGAAATATTGCAGTTCTTAATGTTCGGACACGAAGATAAACCTTTAAAAAGCCCTAACCTATTTGGCATTTGTGGTCCTTAATAAGTCAAGATATATGTCATAAATTGGACCCCAGGATGACCTGCTAACCACTGTCAAAAAAAAGCAAATTCAAACTCTATTGCCACATCACAAGGTCCTCATGGCTCGCAAAGGCCTTCCTTCAGGGAATAGTACCAGGAAGAAGAAGAGGAATACGGAGAAAAACGATGGGAAGACAATATCAAAGAATGGAATGAATGAAATCCTATCCAAGGCAAAGGACAGAGAGGAATGGAGAAAGACGGTTGACAAATCTTGAGTGGTGCCCCAACGGTCCAACAGACTACTGGATAGGTGAAGGTGATTACATGTCAATGCTAAATATTTCTTTGGGGGACCCAAACTAGTGTAAATCTTGCGTTGTCGGCAAATCATTGGTTAATTTGGGTGAACAATATAATATTGTAATAAACCTGGTGGTGGCACAGATGGGGGTAGTGGTGTGTGTAGACAGCCGACGCAAATCGCCCCAGGCCAGCGCTGGACGAGCGGTCAACCGTGACGATTTACGACGGTCAGCCAAGACAGTTCGGGAAGGACCTGTTATGTGAATAGTCGTGACCTGCGTGACCTATGTCGAAGGCGCCAGTAGGCACCCCATGTAAGAGCGAATGTGTCAGAGTCAAGTGGCTTCACATTAACTTGTAACTTCACAGGTACGATTCGAAGTCGAAGTCAAGAACCAGTCAGTGTGAAGTCGGAGTCAAGAACCAGACAGTTTGAAGTCTGAGTCAAGAACCAGTCAGTGTGAAGTTTGAGTCAAGAACCAGTCAGTGTGAAGTCTGAGTCAAGAACCAGTCAGTGTGAAGTCGGAGTCAGGAACCAGTCAGTGTGAAGTCGGAGTCAGGAACCAGTCAGTGTGAAGTCTGAGTAAAGAACCAGTCAGTGTGAAGTCGGTCCGGAACAGAGAATGAAGTGCAAGTCTAGGAAGAGGAGGAGGGTTAATACATCAGAGTGTGAACCTTTTGTACAGTCTGTGTTACGTTGCTGCCAATTGTACAGCATTGGCTGTGATTTATTGAATATAAAAGTGTTACGTTAATTAGGAGCCCTGAGTTGTCAAGTGCTTTAAGGTGCTGGTGTCGTGCACTGTCGTGTGGTACAGTTTGCAGACAACCTGAGATACGTTACAATATTGTGTAGTTTGTATTCGACCTAAGTGCTTAACACATCCAAACACAGCGTCGCCTATCTTGCATCATTGTACAAGACTAACATTAAATTAATGCTCCCTCTCTACAACTAACAATAAATACTCCCTTTCTAATAAGGCTTGTATTCGAGTCCGAAAATTAAGGCTATGTGGGACACTTGACACCTTTTTTTTTTATTTATTAATGCAATTACTCCAAACTTTACATGTATACTCCCTATGAATAGCCATAAAAAAATGTGGTTAAAAATGTTTTCTTATAATGGTGTGACCTGCATATTTTGCAACTTCCAGGGCCACTGGTGGTCGATTAAGATTTTATTTTCGACGTCTGCGTCTGTCCTCGGCAGCGGTATTTTTTTTGGTCTCAAATGTGTATCCCGAGGCCTTTGTGAGTGACTTCCAGCTGTCTCGTTCTGAGGCCCCGCGCAACCAGGTGCACTCTTTTATGTCAGCTTAGGCACTACTGGTCTTTAAAGCGTTTCCGTTCCTTTCTATATCACCTTGGAAACACACACTATAACAATCTTATATTTTCTTAAAGAATGGTTTTGATTTACTTTCCATCAGGTTCTGTGCCAGTGTGGACAAGGATTCAAAGTAGCGCGCAGTCAGTCATCAAAAACCAGCACCCCGATAACGGATAGCGCCCAAGACGTAGTGGTTATGACTTGGTTCCACAAGTGCGTCGGTAAGAGTTAGTTGAAGATCCCGAGTTCGATCCTATATGTAAATGAGGCCAGGTGAACAGACAGGCGTATGGTGCCAACTTAGAAAGCGAAAGATAGTTTAGATAGTTCCGATCTGATTACTTCCCTTGCCTAAACCAAAAAAGCAAAACATGTATTGGCTTAAAAAAAATTAATTGATGTAAATATTTTTGTATTCAGCCCTACTTTATATTCTAATAATGTACTAAACAGACTATACACAAATTTTGTATTTTATTTGTTATAAATCTTTTCTTTTCCTCCCTAAAGCCCAATAGGGCAACCTTGACCTAATCTTCTTCTTCTTCATCGTTCTCATTGTTATGTTGGAGCGTTCAGATGACTAGACCAATACATGAGATGAACTGCGCAGTGGTTTCCAAATCAGGGAGCTCTCCATATAGTTTCCTTTCTATCGGGGTGATTTGGGGCCAATGTCTTATACGGGCCTCTCGGTAAAGAGAGCAGTTTTGGAGGACGTGGTTGGCATTCTCTGGTGATACTCCACATGGGCAGATTTCACTGGTTCCAATTTTGAGCTTCCGGTACATGTGTTCTTGACCTAATGATTTTAAAGTTTTATTCACACTAAATAGATCATAAATGGGGATTAAATATTGTACAAATTAATTAAATACATACTTTAGATACATAATAATTTGAAAAAAAAAACGCATAGAAAGGCCCCACATCTCAAACAGTTTAAGGCTTTTTCAGGTTTAAATGCGGTAATCGTTGTCTATAGTATTATTAATATTTAATTTTTGTTTGTCTATAAAGTTATGTTTGTAAGGCAATTTTAGATATGAGTTGTTTACTTTTAGCTGTCAAGACATGTTTGCTAGAAAGGCAACTTTAGATATGTTTTTTGTTTCTAATCTATCAAGATATGTTTGTTTTTAAAGGAATTTTAGATATGTTTTTTTTTTTGCTTATCTGTCAAATTATGTTTACTTGAAAGGCAAAATTAGCTAAGTTGTTTTTTTATCAATCAAGTTATGTTTGTTTGTAAAGCAACTTTAGATATATGTTGTTGTTGTTTTTTTTTTGTAACAATCAAGTTATGTTTGTTTGTAAAGCAACTTAAGATATGGGTTTTTTTCTTTTTTGTTTAGCGAACGATAAACGTAGAGACAGTGACGATGAAGGCGCAGAGCAAGGTCAAGGCCAACTAGATCACGTCTGGAAAAGAAGTGTCGAGGACGTCAGCGGCTTCTACAAAAGAGCTCCTGGTGAGGAGGACAGCGCGTTCTATAAAAGATCTCCTGACGGTGACCTGAGCGGCTTTTATAAGCGAGACCCGTACGACGATAGCGCTTTTTATAAAAGGGCTACAAATGATGACCTCAGTGGTTTCTACAAGAGGGCGCCTTCTGATCTGAGCAATTTTTACAAGAGAGCTCCCGGGGATCTGAGTGGCTTTTACAAGCGTGGGCCTTATGATGAGAGTAATTTCTACAAGAGGGCACCAGATGATCTTAGCAATTTCTACAAGAGGGCACCGTCCGATTTGAGCAATTTCTACAAGAGGGCGCCGTCTGATCTGAGCAATTTCTACAAGAGGGCGCCTTCTGGTTTAAGTAATTTCTACAAGAGAGAACCTTCTGAAATAAGCAACTTATACAAAAGGGGACTGTCCAAAATGAGTAACTTCTATAAAAGATCCGTGCCCGATATGAGCAATTTTTATAAGAGAGGGTCGTCTGATTTGGACAGCTTCTACAAAAGAGAGCCTTCCGACCTCAGCAATTTCTATAAGAGGGCTCCATCTGATCTTAGCTATTTCTATAAGAGAGCACCCTCTGACCTCAGCAATTTCTATAAGAGAGCACCATCTGACCTCAGTAATTTCTACAAGAGAGCGCCGTCTGACCTCAGTAATTTCTACAAGAGGGCGCCGTCTGACCTCAGCAGCTTTTACAAACGAGCTCCCACGGACGTGAGTAACTTCTACAAGAGGGCACCCTCCAACCTAAGCAGTTTTTACAAGCGAAACTTCAATGGAGACCTTGATGAAACCAACGAAGCATCCAAAACGTCGGCTTCTGTCAGAGATATCTAATCTGAAACAGTGACACTCTATTTTTGGCAATTTGCGATCACGTGATAGACTTTGTCAAAAAATAGAATTAATAAAACGAAACAAAACACTCGCCTCATGTATATCTTTGTTTTCAAGTTACAAATAAAAAAAAATTTGTTGTTTCTTTGTGTTTTATTGAATTAAAAGGTTTATTATTCCGAGTGTAAGTATCAATCAGATTTAAAAATAAAATTGGTTACAAAATTTCTTTTGGATGGGGCATCAAGATGCAGAAAAATCTGGCAAACAAAAAAAAATAACTTACATTTTATATGTTGCCAAATCTACTGCCCGAGGATCATATCCAAACCGTGACTATAAGCTATCGGAAGAAAGATTAGTTAAGAAAGGGAAATCTTTCTTGGCTGAATCTATGTGAATCCAAGGCTGAAAAGGGTGGACAACTCTGGTACAAAGCATGTTAGTTTAAACTATGTTGAGGCCCTTCAAACTAAAAGTTTATTACAGTAGTCTGCTCTTTGTTTGGACATTCATCTTTTAACATACTATTTATATCCCTTCAGCAGTGAGTATAGTAGCTGAATAAAAGAAGAGAAAGCGATATATATAATGGTGGAGGCGAGATAATGCAACCTTATGAGAAATGTAAATAAAATGATAACAGAAAGGTTAAGAGAGATTTTAATATATGCAGAATATTTTTTAAACTCTTTTTTGAAAAAAAAATCGTATATAAGAGGAAGAACCGCCAAATCACTGCCATATATCTTAATGTTGAAAGAATAAACTTCTTTTTCTATGTAAAACAAAATTAACGAATTATCCATAATTAATGGTTAATTTTGTTTTTATTAAGACATGTCTTGTCATCGATTAAAAATAATTATGCAAAATTTCAACTTGAGAATCGGAAGTTGGAGAAAAAAAAATACATACAAATTGTAATATGGAGAATAACGTAACATATGCAGCAAAAACTCTCAATAAGTAGCAGTTATTTCCCTTTTTCGATACCAAACAAAACAATTAATTACCGACAACTAATTAATTAATTGCTTAATATTTTATTATTGATTCATGTTTTGTTAGGTACAACAAATAATGGTGTCAAGTTTCAACATGATCCGTGAAAAGGGTGTGGAAGAAATAACGTGTACAAACATTGTACCAGACAGGTCTGTGTCCTACATGCGAAATAGAGAGACATTCGATTCTACATAGCAGAACAAATGCACGAAATTTACTATATGGCTCATCAAAGTGTTTTTCTTATCAATGCTTCCGTACTCTGCTCACCGGACACACACTAAACTAGAAAAACATATTTGATCTATCGGTCAGATGATATAAAGGTCATCTGTTTCTGTGGCCTACGGTTAACGAGGGTGTCATGTGGCCAGCACAACGACCAACCGCCTTTACTTTTCCCCAACTAATGACAGGTACCCATTAGAGCTGGGTGGACTCAGAGGCGCCCGGAGATCCCGAAATTAAAAATCCCAGTCTTCACCAGGATTCGAACCCCGGTCTCTGATTAAGAAGCCAAGCGCTTTACCGCTCAACCACCGCCACTCCAATGGTATCCATTCGTTTGGATTAATCAGGTTATTAAATTTGTAATAGATCTTGACCAACAAATAATAAATCTGAGAGATTACAAATATTTGTACCAATTATTTTTGTTTATCGCAATTTCATGCTGTTAGCTTTCTAAATACTCTATGATCCTATCACTTATCTGGACCAGTTGGGAAAATGACCATAGAGAAAGAAAGGGACATCTAGGTGGATGTTACCGTAATCGCTTTTTAAAAGCATTTATAAAAATAAAAAGGTGAATGACCATAATTCGAGATCATGACTCAAGCCGACATTCTAACCACTCTGCTAGTTTTGTGCGTATGAAAATCCTATCACTTGTCTGAAAAGGGGGGGGGGGGGAGAGAAAAAGTAAAAGTAAAGTTCTCCTTTCAGATCTTGTGGTCAATAGGGCAGATGACGTAAAGGTCACCTGTTTCTGTGGGCTACGGTTAACGAGGATGTCATGTGGCCAGCACAATTCACAGCGCCTAGGGCCATTTATCTAAGTCCGGCCCTGGTCAGAGATTCCGTAGATGAGTGCGGACCTTTACATGGCAATGAGCTATTGGTCTATGCAGCCGTGACCTCCGTGTCGAAGGTGCAGATGCAGCCCACAGGCTTCAACGTAGCAGGTCAAAAAAAAAAAGGGGGGGGGGGAGCTAGACACATTGGTACTGGCTCAGCGTGCTGAACAGGTCTACATCTCATCTCTGCTTGAGGCCCCATCTGGAGCATAGGCAATCTCCTTCAAATGCGTCACTATTGCAAAGAGTCTTTCCAGTCAGGTCTGCACTGCTAAATCCTTCTATTAACAGCCCAGCTCACGATTTCTACATAAGACGTTGCGAATAATGCGAATATTCAGTGGCGTAGCAACAGGAGCGGACCGGGTATCAAAATCGGCCCGGGCATTACCATATAAACCGGCCAACAAAATGGTATGCCATATCATTGGCGTAGCCGTGATTTTTTCCGTGGGGGGGGTGAAGGATTTTTTTTTTTGCCCATATAGCCAGTCCGCCCCTGCGTAGCAAGTAATTGGTCATTATTTGACATTTCACGTAATATTTAATATATAACGTAAAAAAGAAATCGAACTCATTTCAAGTAACGTCTGTATCTTATAAGATAAGAAGATTATACAAGACTTGCTTTTGTAATACCAGTCCAGTGTGCATCTTGAAAAATGTCGACGTCAAACTCTTGGAATTTTTTTCTCTCTCATACTTTCTGATCTCCAATCATTGGGACAGTCCATCCAATAGAATAGACTTATTAGCTGTTTCCTACCTCTAAAGAAGGGAACACACTTTCTCTTAGTCAACAAAGATGGACAGGCCTTCAAGTCATTTCAGCAGTCAATACGGACCGGTGTTGTTAACCAGTCGCGCTACCAAGGGACACCACCAATAATTTCTTTGGCAAACACACATGGGCTTGCTAATGAAACCAGCCAACAAACCGCGAGAAAAAAAAAAAACCCAGAACGGTTTTATGGTTTAGAAACTTTAGATGTAACAAGTTGATCAAACAAATGGTACCAGAAATACCCAGAATTCTGGGGTTTTAAAAGTAGATCGAGATTTATGTAGTACTTTTGTTGACTAGCCTACCACTTTTTATTATCAAAGCCCATCTTTTTACTAAACTTGCAAGAAGAAGTAGTCCACCGCTCTGCTCAGGCTATAGGCCCCTATATTCGTTACACATCTACTTTTACTTTACTCATGGTCATTAGCATTATCGCACTGCTATTATGGTATCTTTCACTACAAAGTTTATATCACATCACTCTGTCTGTCTGGTAAAAAGTGTGTACACGTTATTTCTCAAACACCCATTCTAGAGTCAAGTTGAAACTTCGCGCAATTATTCATTGGCATATGAATCAATAATGTCTTTAATACCGAATATGGGAAATAACTTGTACATTATTGATATATTTAAGGGCGGAATTCTTTCCCTTTAGAAAAGCTTTGTTTTTTTTAATGGATTTTGTTTTTTTATATTTTTTTTTTTGTTGTTGTTGTTGTTGTTTTTTACAAAGCTTATGTCAACTAACTCTGTCTCGTTGGAATCTTGTGCACATTATTTCTCCCAGTTCCCATTCTCGGATCAAGTTGAAACTTAACACAATTATTCATTGTCAATGACAACAAGTGAATCAATAAAAAAATAAATAATTGACCAACCGTTATTATTAGTCGTTATTAATTATTTTTTTTTAATATATAGATAGTACTGCACTAAGGGGAGATAAGCCTTGTGTAGATAAATAGGTCGTTGAATAAAAAAAGTGAAAATAACTATAGAACTATAAAACATATAATCTTTATATGTACTTGGATAGGTTTAGTGGCTAGTGTGTCGGCTTCCCTAGGGGGGTTTGCTGTATGACTCGAGCACCTTTTTTTTTTTTAATTGTTTATGAAAAGACAGCACGGAAAACTTCTCCCAGATACCTCCTTCCCCCCCCCCCCCCCCAAAAAAAAAAGCTACAGGTGAACTAATGGTTTGTGGAGGTTGGTCAATGCAGGTGTATGTCAAATAAAGCGCTTCAGGGACACCTTCAAAGCTTCTCTAAAGTCGTTCAACATAGACCCAGCCACCTGGCAGACAGAGGCACATGACAGAGCATCATGGCGTCGCGCTGTGAAAACCGGCGCACAGGTTGCTGAGGAAAAGAGAACAACGCTGGCAGAAGAAAAACGCCAGAGAAGAAAATCAAGGCAAACGACACTAGCTCCAGCTGGAATAACCTGCCCAGTGTGCAGCCGAACATTCCGGGCTCACATAGGTCTCACCAGCCATATGAGGAGGCATAAAACCCCAGTGCAAAGCCCTCAGCCCCCTGGATGACAAAGTGGTCATCATGGAACCACGATGGACGAACTATAATATAGGTCTCACCAGCCACACGAGGAGGCATAAAACCCCAGTGCCAAGCCCTCAGATCCCTGGATGACAAAGTGGTCACCATCGAACCACGATGACGAACTATAATATAGGTCAATCGATTGGAGCCACAGACGGCAGGGATCCATCCACCCCAGTTCTTTGCAGGTGTCCCTTTTTCCTCCCCAGTTGGCCAGTCGTCTCTTGACACGATGTCGTGGTCGTTGTTCCGCCGTCATAAGGACGTCTGTCGCTGATGCCAGCCACCTGACACACAGAGAGGTAGTGGCGGTTACTGTTTTCACCCACAGGGCCGTTGGTCTAAGAAGTTGCCTCGGCAGACCTTCTCTAGTCCTACAGGAGTCTAGGTTACCAAACACATTGATTACGCTTACTTAGAAAAATGTCTTCGTTTAATGTTAGCGAAAAGGCCTTGGCTATGTTTGATCACGCTCACATCAGCAATAGTTTAATCGTTGGCACAAAACGAACCCCATTGGGGCAGCTATTTTATTCATAAAAAAAAGCTAAAAAGATTATAGAAATAAAAAAATCGCCCTTAGAGTCAGGATTTTGTTATTTTACCATCACAAAAGAGATACAAGCCACTGATAGCAAAGACAAACAGATACAAACATTCTTTTGTTTCCCTGGTAATCAAATCATTAAATAGAAACAATCTGATATAAACTTTTCGCATGTAAATTATGTGTAAGTCTGGTGTAAATGCACATTTTGGCTTTCTATAATTATAATGTTTTGTTTGGTTTAATAAGCAAATCATAAAACCATATGGATAATAAAGATTACTGCTGGTATCATTATTATTAAACATAGAAAAGCTATACATTTAAACCTAACAGAAACTTATATGAAGTGCCCATGAGGCATTTACTACATACTAAAATGAATAACAGTCTAATCTTGACAGACTCCTACAGAACAGATGTACATTATTTTCGATTAATATTTGCAAAATGTTTTGTTTTTTTTATTGTTAAGGGAGTTAATCGAAATTATTTGCAAACAAAAATATTTCCCTAATTACCTCCCTTAGTATCACAAACAAATTGCTTACGATGATATTCGTTGTTCAATGCAGAAACAAAAAGATAATTTGTTCAAAATATTCGGGTTTCGGCTGATCAGTGACTTTTGTTCATGCCGGATGATATAAGTCGACTCCATTCGTGCCTGCAACCAGTGGCGTAGCATCCATGGCGCGAAGGGGTTCATTGAACCCGGGCCCACGACCATTTAGGGGCCCACTCCCGATGGCGCAACAACCATTGCGCCAGGGTCAGATTTACCCCTATGCAACATTAGGGCCTCAGAGAAATATTTAGTAGTTATATATAATATCTGGACGTATATGGGGCCCCAAAACGGCCCCATTTCTCAAATAGCGGGACCTTTTCAACTCTAAATACGGCACTGCATGGCGCATAGGGGTTTCATTGCCCATTCAGAGCCCAAGACTAATGACCAATTGTGACCTACATGAGGGGTTGCAACAACGTGGGAGAAATATATTCAAAATTTTCAAGAGTTATAAAAATATGTAAAGTTTTCTAAACATATCCTAAACGTCAATTCAAACTTTATATTTTTAAAACGTTAATCCTTGTTATTAACATGACATGCAACATAAGCATTAAAAAAAAAAAAAAGATCCCACTAAAGATGCAAGAGGGCCCATAAAAGAGGCATATAAAATCCAAAAAGGAGGCAACGAAAAGAGGCCAAAGGTCCAAGGATTCCTATGATGATAAAGCTAAAATTGAATAGCACAAATTCTGAGTTTCCTTTAACAGAAAAAAGAGGAACTGCTTTCATGCAGTCTATTGTAATGGTGGTGAAGAATCGTTGGTGGTGACATGTGGGACCCATTCTTTCATTTGGTTTTTACCCACCTATCTTAATAAAACCGTTGAAATTATCACCTTATTTTTTCTGCTTTTTTTTTTTTTTTTCATTTTTTCATTTTTCTATTACCATAAATTTAGACTAAACAATATGTACACTACTATACCAGTGGCGTAGCATCCATGGCATACATAACATCATATTCTGTTACATAGGGAATCTTTCAAGATGTTGAATATATGTAGTACCCACCATAAACGAATTGGGGAGAAGGTTAACAAAAAATTGTTCAAGATAGAGCAATGATTAATTTATCATGGAATAATGTCTTTCACTTGAATGGCTGCCTTGTCGTAATTTATGTGCACTGGACTGTTGTTCGGATGGCCTCGTGTTTATACCCTAAGACAGAATCAATGTTGTTTGTTTTCCAACCGAATAAAAAAAAAAGAGCCAACTAATTATAATAATAATAATAATAATAATAATAACACGGTAGATTTCAATCGCCCGGATCTGCTGTTCATCGATAAAAAAGAAAAAACCGCTACCAGTATCGATATCGCCGTACCACTGTCTCATAATTTAAGAAAAACTGAGATAGAAAAACAAAGAAAATATGGGAACCTAGGCTTGGAGGTCAAGCGTCTATTGAAATTGTCCAAAACAACAATATACCCCATTGTTATATCAACCGAGGGGATAATAACAACTGACCTCACAGACACCTTCAAGGCCCTTAACATTCCTAGGAACATCTTCGTTGCCTGTCAGAGGGCGGTACTGCTGTAGACTTGCCACATCACCAGAAAATTCCTCAGTGGAAACTGTTAAAGGGACTACGATGAATTTTGTTTCTCTTTAGCGAAACTCGACCCTGGCAGCGCCAGAGAATGACTACTCGTTCATTTCTAACATAATAATAATAATCTTTATTGTCCGTATGGAAATTTGTCTTACAATTTGTGCATTACACCAAAGTGTACATTCACACCAGACTCACTCATAATTAACATGTGACAAAGGTTATACCAGATTGTTCTCATTTCATGATTTGATTGCCAGGGGAACAAAAGAGTGTTTGTGTCTGTTTGTCTTTGCTATCGGTGTCTTGTATCTCTTTTGTGATGGTAAAATCACAAAATCCTGACACAAAGGGTGATTCTTTATTTGGAGGATCTTGTTAGCTTTTTTTATAGATGTTTTTTCTCAAACAACTGCCCAAGTGGGGTTTGTTTTTTGCCAATGACTTAACTTCATCAACAACTTGCCAAACATACAGACACCATGAAAGACTGAGAACGGTGGATGATATAAACACAGAGCACATTGAAGAAGTTGATAATTAGTAACTGAAAGTAATTCATAGCATAATGAATCTTAGCTTTAACTTTAGCATGCAACAACATTTCATTAAATTGTCATCGCTAAGATTATTGTTTGGGTTCATTAAATTGTCATCGCTAAGATTATTGTTCGGGTTCATTAAATTGTCATCGCTAAGATTATTGTTCGAGTTCTTTAAATTGTCATCGCTAAGATTATTGTTTTGGTTCATTAAATTGTCATCGCTAAGATTATTGTTTGGGTTCATTAAATTGTCATCGCTAAGATTAATGTTCGGGTTCATTAAATTGTCATCGCTAAGATTATTGTTCGGGTTCATTAAATTGTCATCGCTAAGATTATTGTTTGGGTTCATTAAATTGTCATCGCTAAGATTATTGTTTGGGTTCATTAAATTGTCATCGCTAAGATTATTGTTCGGGTTGATTAAATTGTCATCGCTAAAATTATTGTTTGGGTTCATTAAATTGTCATCGATAAGATTGTTGTTTGGGTTCATTAAATTGTCATCACAAAGATTATTGTTCGGGTTCATTAAATTGTCATCGCTAAGATTATTGTTTGGGTTCATTAAATTGTCATCGATAAGATTGTTGTTTGGGTTCATTAAATTGTCATCGCTAAGATTATTGTTTGGGTTCATTAAATTGTCATCGCTAAGATTATTGTTTGGGTTCATTAAATTGTCATCACTAAGATTATTGTTTGGGTTCATTAAATTGTCATCGATAAGATTGTTGTTTGGGTTCATTAAATTGTCATCACAAAGATTATTGTTTGGGTTCATTAAATTGTCATCGCTAAGATTATTGTTTGGGTTCATAAAATTGTCATCACTAAGATTATTGTTTGGGTTCATTAAATTGTCATCGATAAGATTGTTGTTTGGGTTCATTAAATTGTCATCGCTAAGATTATTGTTCGGGTTCATTAAATTGTCATCGCTAAGATTATTGTTTGGGTTCATTAAATTGTCATCACTAAGATTATTGTTTGGGTTCATTAAATTGTCATCGATAAGATTATTGTTTGGGTTCATTAAATTGTCATCGCGAAGATTATTGTTTGGGTTCATTAAATTGTCATCGCTAAGATTATTGTTTTGGTTCATTAAATTGTCATCGCTAAGATTATTGTTTGGGTTCATTAAATTGTCATCGCTAAGATTATTGTTCGAGTACATTAAATTGTCATCGCTAAGATTATTGTTTGGGTTCATTAAATTGTCATCGCTAAGATTATTGTTCGAGTACATTAAATTGTCATCGCTAAGATTATTGTTCGGGTTCATTAAATTGTCATCGCTAAGATTATTGTTCGAGTACATTAAATTGTCATCGCTAAGATTATTGTTTGGGTTCATTAAATTGTCATCGCTAAGATTATTGTTTGGGTTCATTAAATTGTCATCGCTAAGATTATTGTTCGGGTTCATTAAATTGTCATCGCTAAGATTATTGTTTGGGTTCATTAAATTGTCATCGTTAAGATTATTGTTTGGGTTCATTAAATTGTCATCGCTAAGAATATTGTTTGGGTTCATTAAATTGTCATCACTAAGAATATTGTTTGGGTTCATTAAATTGTCATCGCTAAGATTATTGTTTGGGTTCATTAAATTGTCATCACTAAGATTATTGTTTGGGTTCATTAAATTGTCATCGCTAAGAATATTGTTTGGGTTCATTAAATTGTCATCGCTAAGAATATTGTTTGGGTTCATTAAATTGTCATCGCTAAGATTATTGTTTGGGTTCATTAAATTGTCATCACTAAGATTATTGTTTGGGTTCATTAAATTGTCATCGCTAAGATTGTTGTTTGGGTTCATTAAATTGTCATCGCTAAGATTATTGTTTGGGTTCATTAAATTGTCATCGCTAAGATTATTGTTTGGGTTCATTAAATTGTCATCACTAAGATTATTGTTTTGGTTCATTAAATTGTCATCGCTAAGATTATTGTTTGGGTTCATTAAATTGTCATCGCTAAGATTATTGTTTGGGTTCATTAAATTGTCATCGCTAAGATTATTGTTTGGGTTCATTAAATTGTCATCGCTAAGATTATTGTTTGGGTTCATTAAATTGTCATCGATAAGATTATTGTTTGGGTTCATTAAATTGTCATCGCTAAGATTATTGTTTGGGTTCATTAAATTGTCATCGCTAAGATTAATGTTTGGGTTCATTAAATTGTCATCGCTAAGATCATTGTTGTGTTCATTAAATTGTCATCGCTAAGATTATTGTTTGGGTTCATTAAATTGTCATCGCTATGATTATCGTTTAGGGGACACAACTAACAACGACAGTTTCTTAGCAGTTACATAAATTCTTAAGAAAAAAGCGAACCTTTACCTTGACCTACGGATGCAATACAAGATAACAGACCTGTTTGGCAATGCTGTTTTCTTATCTTATATAATACAGACGTTACTTCAATAAGAATATGATTCATGCATCAAGTCATGCATATTAACCAATGACTTAAACTCTGCCAAGTCACTGGTTTTCCTGGCTGGCTCAGGCATCCCATTGTATGCTTTAATATCTCTAGGGAGGAACATTTGTACAAATTTGTCCTAGCATCTGGAACGAGGAATGTGCCTTTATCTTTGTGTCTTTCTGTGTATTTTTATTAGATTTTGTTTTTGTATTTGAAGATTATGGTTCAGTGTTTTATATATAGTTACTACTTTACTTTTGAGTCTTCTCTCCTGAAGGCTTTCTAAATTTAGTGATTTTATAAAAGGTGTTAGTGTAGTCAAATTTGAATATTCGTTTGTTATGAATCTCACTACTCTATTTTGTGTCTGTTCCAGTTTCTAAATGTTATCTTGAGTTGAGGGGTCCCAAACAGAGGATGCATATTCTATTATTGGCCTAACCAAGGTTAAATAACATTTTATTTTTATGTTCTTATTTGATTTATAGAAATTTCTTTTAATAAATCCTAATGCTTTGTTTGATTTTTTTGTAGTTTCATCAATATGTGGATTCCATGACAGTTTTTCATTTTGTTATAACACCTAGGTATTTTGCGTTTTTTAGTGTTACTGGTTCGCCATGAATAAGATAAGTGGAATTAATTTGTTTTAGTTTTTTTGTTACTCTTAACAACTGACATTTTTCTGGGTGGAAAGATATGCACCAATTTGATTCCCATTTCTGTAATTCATCTCATTCTCTTTGTAAAATATCTGTGTCTTGTGTTGTTTTTATTGTTCTAGGCCTATTGGAAAATATTTAAGGTAATCCAGTCTACGTCATTTTCCTCTATAATGATTGACAGCAATCAAGAAATATTAAAATTTGATTAAATTAGCATTATTTTCTGAAATGGTTTTGTGAGCTCCGATGACGAAATACCCAAAGAAATCGCAATCAGAGAGTCATTTGTAGGTTTTTCTATTTGTGAGTACCAAAGGTCTGCAGAATCGGCTGAACTACTACTTCAAGTAATAAACAATCACAATCTTTCTTTAAAGTAGGCTACTAGTGAGGCCATGGCTAGGAAGGTGCCTTCACTTACGCATTATGTTCACTGTGCTAAACAGTGCTTAAACTTGGTCTACAGTGATTCTGTCAGCTGTTCTGTCACCTGTGTTCTGTCAGCTGTGTTCTGTCAGCTGTGCTCTGTCACCTGTGTTCTGTCACCTGTGTTCTGTCAGCTGTGCTCTGTCACCTGTGTTCTGTCACCTGTGTTCTGTCAGCTGTGCTCTGTCACCTGTGTTCTGTCACCTGTGTTCTGTCAGCTGTGCTCTGTCACCTGTGTTCTGTCACCTGTGTTCTTTCAGCTGTGCTCTGTCACCTGTGTTCTGTCGCCTGTGTTCATGAAGCTCATTAGAATGTGTTTTAGTTAATGCACCGATAGATACAAACTTAGCCACTTATTATTTTTTTGTCACACGCAAAATTTGTCATAAGAGGGGGGGGGAGGGGCCCATTATCATATTCTTGAACCCGGGCCCACGGGTACCTTGCCACGCCACTGCCTGCATCTTTGTGTTTATACATTGGTGTTTCTTCGTCATCTAACCAGTGGCGAATATAAACACTTCAGTCAGTTGAGTCAAGTACAATGTCTTTCCCTTGTTCGAGATACCAAATTAAATAATTAATTACAAATATTTATTTAACTAAATGGTAGTTGTTGTTTTTTCATTGAGTCTTGTGTTGTCGGGTAAAAGAAATAATTGTGCAAAACAGCTTTGGGGGTGGGAGAAATACCAGACAGGGTGAGTTGATATAAGCTTGTAAAATATGTTAACAATTTGCAAAACAAATTTCATGTAGTTTTTAAAACACAACATACTATACTAATTTGCATGCCGAGAGGCCAAGTGCGCTTGAACTTGGCTTGGCTTGGCTACCTAGAAGGGGGCTCGAGGTTCGACACCCGACTCGGGCAGAGTTGTGTTTACTGAGCGCCTAAAGGCAGCACGGAAAACCAACTCCTAGATACCCCCCACTGGTCCACAAATGAGATTGGACCAAAAGCGCTCTGAGCATGCTATAAGCATAAAAGTAGCGCTATATAAAAGCTATAATAATAATAATAATATGTAGAGTTTATAGATCAATATTATTATAAATAACTAGAAAGAATACTCTTAATTTTACTTTACATATAACAGATGATTATATATATTTATATATAAAGATAGGAAGACCAAAAAGAACATGGCGACGCAGTGTACTAGAAGAAGCAGAGAGGACCGGGAAGAGCTGGGAAACCATAAAAAAACTAGCAAGAGACCGTGGAGAGTGGCGTGTTTTTGTCGAGGCCCTATGTTTCATGAGGAACTCAAAGGAGTGATGATGATGATATATAAAGAGGAACTGTGAATACGTAGGGTGATACGCAATTTTGTAGCTCTGTCTTAAAAATAAATAGATGGTAGCTTTCCAACAAAAAAGCCTATAAACATTCACTTTTGATTTGTGGATTTAGATCTATATTTATTTAGGCTATGTGCCAATGACTATTAAAGTAAATTATTGTTATGGTTAAAATTCGCCTTATTATTACATTTTTATTAAATAAAAGCTGACAATGACGTCTTTTTTTAATCGCGAGTAGGATTTACGTTTTCCATATTGAATGACAAACCGGAATGACAATTTTGTCTGTTTTTAAGGAGATTTGTATGAGTTTTCAGAAGGCTTTAATTATTTCAGGAGATTTTCATGACTTTTTCGTAGGCCTATATTTTGACATTTTGAAGACATTTCCATGAGCTCCTGGAAAATCAGGAGGCCGTGGTAACCCTTTAGTAATAAGTTAAAATGGTTTAGCTTAATAATTTACACCTAGAATTAGCGCGGGGCCCACTGCGGCCGCAATGATTTAAACTCTGCTAAGTCGTTGGTTTTCCTTCTCTGATTCAGGCAACCTATTCCCTTATCTAATGGCACTAGGAAAGAAGGAGAACTTGTATTAATTTGTTCTAGCGAATTGAATAAGAAATGTGCTATCTTTGTGTCTTTCTGAGTATTTCATTAGGTTTTGTTTGTCTATTTGTAAGTTAAGGTTCAGTGTTTTATGTATTATAGCTACTTTATTTTTGTGTTCTTCTCTCCTGAAGTGATTCTAATTTTAGTGATTTTACTCATGATGTTACTGTAATCAAATTGGATTATTAGTTTGTTGTAAATCTCACTGCTCTATTTTGTAATTTGTATTAGTTTCTTTATATTTTCTTGAGTTGAGGGACCCCTAATAGAGGATGCATATTCTAATATTGGCTTAACCAAAGTTAAACAGCATGTAAGTTTATTTTTTATCTAACTAACGTCAGGTACCCATTTGAGCTGGGTGGACTCAGAGGCGCCCTAAATATCCCGAAATAAAAAATCCCATTTGTCATTAGGAGTCGAACTCAGGACCCCAATCAGCCACCATGCCGCAGATTGTACCATCGTGGGATCCAAACAGAATTATGAAGACGGCAAAAAAAAAGAGAATATAAATCGACCACCGGTCTGGCGAGCACGGACCAAAGGTTTGGAACTCACTCCTCAGTCATCTCAGGCAGACAACATGCTTCACTACATTCAAGAAGAACATTAAGACCTATCTGTTTAAAACTTTTTGTAAGATTAGTTTGCCATTTTAGCTCTCGTGTTTATGTTTGTAATGTTATAAGAGCGCCTTGAGCTTACATCGTGTATGTTAGCAGCGCTCTCTAAATTAAATTATCTTATCTTATCTTATATACTACAGACGTTACTTCAAAAAAGAAGATGATTACGTCCTACGCGTCATGCATGTAGTCATGCATATTAGCCAATGACTTAAATTCTGCCAAGTCACTGGTTTTCCTGGCTAGCTCAGGTCGTTCGGCTACCTGGCTATTTTAGGCTATTAGGCTATTATTATTATTATTAAAGGTTATTTCTGCGCTGGATGTGTACAAATATGTAGGTCACAGATGGGGCTTCGAAGCCACATGAAATGTAGTGCACTCCTCATTCCATGCATTAATTCTTGAACTCGAAGAGACCTTATATTATTGTAGTACTAAGTTCCCTTCTTTATTTTGTTGTAGATGTTTTCGGATGTTCCTTCAAAGTTCAGGATAATCTCCTTCCGAGTCCAAACCTCCCGCAGGACGATTGGGAGATAGCAGCGGGCAGGGTATGAACACTGGCGGATCCAGGGGGGGGGGCGGTAGGGGCGATCGCCCCCCCCACTCGGCCGACCCCCCCAGGGGGGGGGGCGGACGAACTTTAGTATAGGATTCACACAATTTGTATACGAATTTATTACTTATGTTAAAATATATACTAATTATTTATATTTCAACATATTTTTAGATTATTTCGCCCCCCCCCCTCTAGTATGTTGGCCGATTTGGTGGAGTCGGGAGGGGGCGATGGTATCAATTCCGCCCCCCCTACACTTTCGAGTGGGGGGGGGCGGTCCAATTTATTGGTAGAAATCACAGCCTGCTAACAAATCAATTAAATATCTATATCCCTGTAACTTGTTATTGATATTTTAACCGATCTTTATATTATGTCGTTCCCTGTTTGCCGATTGGTGGGGGGGGGGGGGGGGACGAATACCTCTTCTGCCCTTCCCACCTAAACCCTTTGAGTGGGGGGGGGCGGTCCGTTTTTTATGGAGAAATCATAGTTTGTGAACAAAATTAGTTGAATTAATATATCAATTTTATATTATGTCGCTCCCTTTCTGGTATTTTGGCCGATTCGGTGGGGTGAGGAGGGGGGGGGGGGCTATTGCATGTACTGCCCTCCCCACTCTAGCTCTCTGAGTGCTGGGGGTGGGCGGTCCTATTTTTGTGGAGAATCATAGTTTGTGAATAAAATTAGTTGAATATCTATATAATATAAACTACGTATTGATATGTGACCCATTGTAAATATGTCGTACCACACTCTAATCTCAAATTGTATCATTAGTAGCCTAAATTTAAATGAAAAAGGGTTGTACTAGGTGGGAGGGGCGATACATGCAATCGCATTTCCCCCATCGGACAAATCAATACTTTTTCTTTTTGTATTATAGTTAAGAAATTACAAAATTTGTCACTAATATAATTTATATAAACTATAAATTAAATTCTTATATCGAGTCGCCCCACCCATATTCTTCAATGCCAAATGCAATCTTTAGCAGAAATTAGTAAAGGAGCGAGGATTAATCGTTTTCACTCTACCGCCATTCCCATTTCCAGACAGAGTTTTTGTAATTTCACATGAAGTTATCATAAGTATTTTAAGAAAGACTTTGCATTGGAAAAGTTAGAATTCAAACGAAAGTTTTCAGTATAAGAGTCACGATTGAGATGAGTTCTAAACTCAAATAACGTTTTCATAGTCGCCTTTTCCCAACCTTTACTCAATCTGATATTTTTCTAGCTAAATAAATTTGGGACTATAACTCACAATTTATACTAGAGTCTTCTTGAATACTATTTATCGAATAAGTTTTTTTTCGGCGGCGATCCTCAAAGCAAAAATATAAATACGTGGGGTATCCTATCTTTTCAAGGAACAAATCGGTTTTATTTGCAGTGTATTCAGGGACTATAAATTCATATTAGAATATTTTTCAAGTACAACATTATTCGAAAGGTCGTTTTTTAATAGTATGAATAATGAGCTTCAGGTCAGGAGAATGCGTTTCTGCAGAGAAGAATGCAAGAAAACGCTTTTGGCGTCGGGGCTTCGCCCCGAACTTCATTTATGGGTAATGAGTTGTAGATGTCAGGAGAATGCGTTTCTGCAGTGAAGAATGCAAGAAAACGCTTTTGGCGTCGTGGCTTCGCCCCGAACTTCATTTATGGGTAATGAGTTGTAGATGTCAGGAGAATGCGTTTCTGCAGAGAAGAATGCAAGAAAACGCTTTTGGCGTCGGGGCTTCGCCCCGAACTTCATTTATGGGTAATGAGTTGTAGATGTCAGGAGAATGCGTTTCTGCTGTGAAGAATGCAAGAAAACGCTTTTGGCGTCGTGGCTTCGCCCCGAACTTCATTTATGGGTAATGAGTTGTAGTTGTCAGGAGAATGCGTTTCTGCAGTGAAGAATGCAAGAAAACGCTTTTGGCGTCGTGGCTTCGCCCCGAACTTCATTTATGGGTAATGAGTTGTAGATGTCAGGAGAATGCGTTTCTGCAAGGAAGAATGCAAGAAAACGCTTTTGGCGTCGGGGCTTCGCCCCGTACTCCATTGATGAATAATGAGCTGTATTTGTCAGGAGAATGCGTTTCTGCAGTGAAAAAACTTCACCAGAGAACCTTATAGCGCTGCCCCAGTTGTTTTGTTTTTCGCCGAAGGTTGAGAAATGCTGCTTTTTTTATTCTCATATTTATATATATATATATATATATATACATATATATGTGTGTGTGACAGTGTGTGTGTATGTGTGCGTGTGTGTGTGTGTGTGTGCGCGCGCGCACTGTATGCACGTTTATGCGTAGGGTTAGGGTTTACTGGGCGTTAGGGTTAGGGTTTGGAAAAAAATCGCCCCCCCCCCCCACTCCAAGGTTCTGGATCCGCTAGTGGGTATGAACCCGGGACCATCGAGACCACGACCGAACGACTGTCAAGCGCGCATACTGCACGACCAAACAGCTTTATCCCGAATAATTATATTTGTTAATCCGAAATGGGTCAGGTCTCAATCAGTTCGAACTATCGGGACTCCACTGTAATACAAACAGAGGGGGAAGTAACATACAGTATTGCATAAATAGAAACATTTGCTATTAGTATCATCTTACTTATAAGGTTATAGGCTATATTTACATTGTTAGTCGGCCTTAGATAACTAGATCTAAGATCATCACTTAAATAATCTTAAGTTTTAACGTGTTTTACGGCTGAATCATACTTTAAAATATATATAGTCTATATACTTAGTGCGTATTTTACAACCTGACTTTTGTAGATTTCCCGATAATTATTTTTATTTCCTTTTATAGGAAAGAAAATTACCAAACTGCGGCAAGGAAAATTTTGTTTCGTTCCCATTTGTTTCCGAAAGTTAATGTTATTATATTGCACGTTGCTATTTTTATAAAACTAAAAAAAAAAAAAAAAAAACCAAAGAGAAAAAAAATATAGGCCAAGGGTTTGTACGATTTATGCAACACTCAGTTACACTGCTAACAGACTCGGTCGTGTATAAGATCTAGAGTCTAGAGTCTAGAAATCTAGATATTCTAAGATATGTATAGATTCTAAATATATACATTGTTTTAGCATTTAATCGTCGAGTGTCACTGGTGTGGTTCTAGCTTCTACATTGTGGACTAATTTTAAATTTACATCTGACTAGATTAGATTTTAGATTGAAAATTCGTCTATTAGATCTAGATCTAGATCTAGATAGATCTATCATCTAGTCGACTCTAAACTGAGTCAACTGACTAAACTGAGTGACACTGAGTCGGATTATAGATCTAGTAATAGTCACTTATAGTGTCACTATAGTTATACTAGTCTAATACTGAGTCAAGTCAATGGATTTGTATTTTGACTCATCATTATTATGATTTTTCAATAGTCTGCTAGATTGCTAGAGCCTAGATCTATTTAAGAGAGGAGTTAAGGTAAGGTAAAGTTAAAGAATAAAGTCAATAAAGATTAAAAGTTTATTAAAATGTAAATAAAATAAGAGGTAGACTAGATCTATATTCAATTCTAGATATAGATCTAGTAGATCTAGAACTTATGACTTATTAGAATAGATTTAATAATAGATCTATTAGATTCTAATCTAGAATTAGAATTGATTATAAATTAGACTCTACTCTAGACTACTACTACTAGAGTAGAGTTAACTAGAGTAACTAGTACTTTAAGTAGTAGATCTAGTACTAGTACTAGAGTCCCCCTAGAGTAGAGATGATAGGCTATGACTCTAGTCAAGTCTAGTGACTCCCTGGGGGCCTGGGCTCTAGAGTCTAGACTACTATCTTGGTATTCTTAGTCTTAGATCTAGTATTTCAATCAAAATAAATTCTAGATTCTATATATATAAATATAAATAGATCTTTAGAATCTAGGTTCCAAATAGAGTCTATATATATATATTTTTCTCTTTACGAATTAAAGAATAGTCTTCTTCTCTGATCTGGATTAGGTTGCGTGTCAATGTGTTATGTGCCGGGAGGTTTATTGACTCCGGCTTCAGCCTTTTTTTTTCTGGTTATTAGAATTAGATCTACATGCTCCCATAGTCTTTGATCAGCCAAGATCATCTGCAAGGCGTAGGACATAATCATCTTCTTTTTTGAAGTAACGTCTGTATCATATAAGATAAGAAGAAGGCAGCAGTTGTTTAATTTCTGAGGTGTCTATTCTAGATGAATTACTATCTCTAGTTAATGAGTTTTATCTACCTGGGTTTAGAGTTTAAGCGCCCTATATTCACCTTTTGCAATCATTTCCCTAGATTTTTAAAAATGTTTTAAGTGAATATATCCTAACCACTAGAATACCTTACCTCAACCCCCCCAATGACCTCAAACCAATTCGTCCGCAACTGTTTATTTAATATTCACAGCTAACGTTTATATCTAATGGTTTTTCCTCTATCCGTACCTAGGAACGTGCTTGGTAGAAGATCGAAATAGTCTGATATTTCTAAAAAAATAAAGATTTTAGTCTGTAACTAGGTTCTAATAGAAAATAATTATATAGATCTAGATCCTAAGATGGAGGCACGGTGGCTGAGTGATAAAGCGCTTGGCTTCCGAACTGGGGACCAGGGTTCGAATCCTGGTGAAGACTGGTATTTTTTAAAATTTCGGGATCTTCGGGCACCTCTGAGTCCACCCAGCTCTAATGGGTACCTGACATCAGTTAGGGAAAAGTAAAGGCGGTTGGTCGTTGTGCTGGCCACATGACACCCTTGTTAACCGTAGGCCACAGAAATAGATGACCTTTACATCATCTGCCCTACAGAACACAATCTGAAGGGAACTTTACTTAGATCCTAAGATAGACCAGATTAACCTAGCTGATTCTAAATTTCTAGCTATTCCTTACATTCTGAAAAAGTTTTGTTCTAGATCTATCTATAGATTTCTAGATGCTGAATTCTAGATTTTTTAAATTTAAGTTAAAGTATTAACATTTTATCATTACCCAAAGCATATATGAAAATTGTAGCTTTACAGCACAATAAAGTATACTTTGCATTTGTGATTTGTTTCTGTAAAGCATGATATTCCTGGATGGCTGTCTCACTAAGTTGTAATAAGCATTCTGGAGTGTTGTCTCAGTGGTTCTGGGTTTGAACCTTACCCCCCTGTCTTTGTCCAAATATCCTGCACGACAGCATAGAATGGCAGTTGGCCGGTTTCTGTCTTACGACAGTCCATAGCGCATACTACACAATGTAACCTATATTTAGTAGTTTATTTGTTTACTTACTTACTCTGCAAAAGAGCTTGCTGCAACAAAAAGCTGGCTAGAAAAAGAAGAACAATAAAGTAAATGAATAATATTGGGTTGATGTCTTGCAAAAGTATATATATCTAACCCAGTGCAAATATCTAGATAATTGTCAGAATGGACTGAAGCACTTTATATTTCAGAGTGTGTCAAAGACCTTTTTTTTTTAGCAGACAGATAACACTCTTCACCTTGCTATGTATTTTTTTAAAAATTAAAACAAGCAAAATATTTTTAAAATTTAAATTTAAAATTCTTTTTAAAAAAACTTTATCTAAGGGGAAGAACTCTGCACTTACAACTATATATCTCATTAATGTATATACAAGTTATTTCCCTTATTTAATATGAAACAAAATAATTAATTACCAATAATTAATTGACTGGAGATGCAGTGGCTGAGTGATTAAGCCCCTGGCTTCTGAACTCTGGTCCTGGGTTTGAATCTCTGTTATGACTGGGATTTGAATTTTGGGATTTTTAGGGCACACCTGAATCCACTCATCTCTAAGGGGTACCTGACTTTAGTAGGGAAAAGTAAAGGCGGTTGGTCATTTTGCTGGCCACATAATACCCTGCTTGTTAACTGTTGGCCAAAGAATCAGATGACCTTAACATCATCTGTCCCATAGATTGCAAGTCCTGAAAGGGAAACTTAACTACTTTAATATTTAATTGCCTAATAGTTTAATTTTGTTTTGTTTTGTTAGGTATAATAAATAACTGTTTAAAATTTCAACTTGATCAGAGAATGGGTGATAGAGAAATAATCCTTACAATTATGTAAGGAGACCAAACCCCACATATTTAGCCATATCAGTGTATAGTCGTTTGTTGTTTGTTTTACATGTTTCGGATGTTCCTTCAGAGTTGAAGATAATTACTTCCTAGTCCAAACCTACCGCAGGACGATGGGGGATGTGAGCGGGCAGGGTTTGAACCCTGGACCATCGATAAATCTGAACGACAGTCCAGCGTGCAAACCGCACGACCAGGCAGCCATCCTGAAGTCCTACTGAAGGACTAATTTCCCTTGTTGGTATCAAACAAAATAATTACCAGTTGTTAATTGACTAATTTTTTTTTTTTGTTTTTTTTTTAAACTGATTCATGTCTTGTCTATGCCAATGAATATTTGTTCAAAGTTTCAACTAGATCCGAGAATGGGTCTGGGTGTACAAACTTTTTACCAAACAGAGTGAGTTGATATTTTATAAGCTATTTACAAATGTCTTAAAGATACTTGCTGTTCTTCATTTTTTTTTCCTTAATATTTCAAAACTTATTTTTGTCAACAAGTTTCTGGGGAAATGAGGCCTGTGACCTACTTACCCAAAACCTATCCAGGAAACTAATACTAAAAACTTAAAAATATAAAACAATTTAGTAAAAATAGCATGTTAGTACACCTAATGAAAATTAGAAAGCCATAAATAAGTCATGAAAATAGCTATTTAAGATTTGTAAAAATCGGGTATTACCCATGGAGTTTTACAGTATTTAAGAAAAAAAAAACCCATCTATCTATTGTTTTATTCTCGCGTTTGTTTTTTCCCCGTTTATTCTTTCCCATTTGCAAAATAGAGATGTCCGTGAACTCATCTCTGCACTCCAAGACCATTCACCGTTTAGAGAGGATTTCTGTTATAGCCAAAAATTGGATTAGCTTTTCGCCAAACTCTCAAATCCCTATCATGTACCGCCACTTGTGAGGAAGGTCCTCATGGATAACGGACGTATGCCGGTGAGGTTCTCTTGCATTTCTGTTGCACGCCTTAAACTCCATGTGGTTACCCACGGGACACCCCCCCCCCACCCGTGCATTTTCCCCGTTAGTCAGCATGACCTTCTTCGCGAACGTAATCACGTGGAGGCCGGAAAGGAATTCGTCATCTTCTGATGGGGGCTTGCATTACCGGGTCTTGTATTACTTCACAATTCTATCAAGTTTGTTGATTTGTTTTTATAGTGGTACTTTTTTTTTTTAGTGGTACAATACTTTTTTTTTTTTAATAGTGGTACTATATCTTTATGTTTTTCGCACTGCAGTTGACCTCTCCTCCCGTCGTCACATGCATTGTCTCCGCCTTCCTCCTAGCTGATAATAAATTGCTACGCATCCCCGTCTGTCTTCTTCACGTTTTGTTCTAATTAGGTCACATTGATAAAACTCCCCCCCCCCGTTGTTTTGATGTGTGTGTGTGTTTTTCTATGGGGTGAGAAGATGGCGATTGGTTGGTGGCTATGCAGTGTGAAAGATGCAAGAAAAGGGGGCACTGTCGTAAGCTGTCTTGGGTACACCAGAGAATGCCAGAGAGAAAAGTCGTGTTTTTTTCTAGAAAGTTAGATTTTGTTTAATATTACCAATATTGTTTTATATTACTAAAGTTGACCTAATTTTTTTTTCATTTTATCTCAAGTTAAATTAGTCTATATAGTAATAAACGTATTATTTAGTTTGGTTCACAAAGAAGCAACTCAAGTTTTTACAAGTTAAAATATAATGTGCCGTCGGCGGTTTAGTTGTCTACCAGCTGTTTGGTGCTACCAGTCAACAACACCCCCCCCCACACACACACACGCACCTATATAAACTATACTTTGGACTCTTCCATATAATCCTCTTTTCCCCAGCCTAACGATAGACTTAAACGAAACAATTGATCAAATCCTCTTGACCTGCCGTTTTTTTTTTAAATTGTGTGTGTGTGTGTTGTGTGTGATTTAAATTTTAGGAGAGGAATAGGGACGTTATGTTATCCCTTTGTGTATGTATGGCCTGACCTTGACATTCGCGGCTTTTTTTTTTTGTTGTGACAGTCTGACCCACACAACTATATAAATTGGGCATCAAAATGCAAGTCTTGGCCACAATCCCCAAGACAGGCGCAGGTGGCGAAGTGATAAACTAAAAAGATGCCCTCCCCTCCCCCTTTTTTTAAAACCCGGGCGGACATGTGGGATAAAATATGCAGGTCACAGTCGGGTCTACGTAGTCACGTGAACTACTGCACTCATCATTAGCGTTCGAACTGGAAGACAATGCATCCTTTAATGAAATGTTGGCTGTGTCCCTCAAAGTCATCGCTTCGGCAGGCACGACATGGCCTAAATTGTGCCGATGTGCCCAAAATCAAACTCAAATCATTGCTTCGGTTGCTCGTATCAAAACGTAATGTCGGTCTCATGTTAGGTTTTTGAGTGCTATAGCCCGAACTCTTGAAAGGGTTCTTTCCTTTCTTAGTCTTATTGGGATTATTTGTATTTTTTTTGAAAAATAAATTTAATATTCTATTGTGTTATTTGGAGGTGCGGTGGCTGAGCGGTAGGGCGCTTGACTTCCGAACTGGGGGGCCTGGGATAGAATCCTGGTGAAGACTGGGATTTTTTAATTTCGGGATCTTAGGGGCGCCTCTGAGTCCACCCAGCTCTAATGGGTACCTGACATTAGTAAGGGATAGGAAAATGCGGTTGGTCGTTGTGCTGGCCACATGACACCCTCGTTAACTGTGGGCCATAGAAACAGATGTCCTTTACATCATCTGCCATTTAGATCGCAGTGTCTGAAAGGGAACTTTAAAAAAAAATGTTTTATTGTGCTATACTGGATTCCGTTTCCATGCTAAATCCATTGTAGGTTAGATTTTAGTTATTTATTTTATTTATTAACTAGAATTTCGTTTGTTCGTGTAAAAGAAAAAGGACTTTTGATAATTTAATGGAGTATTAACCCTTCTTGTTTTCTTGACCTCCCCCCCCCTCTCTCTCTCTCTCTCTCTCTCTCTGTCTCTCTCGGTAAGAACATCTGGCAATTGACCCCTCCCCCCTTTCAAAAAACCGAAAAACGTGTATGTCTGCCAATGCAGGCCTTGTGCGACAGTACAGCTTACTTATGCTACATTACGTAATGGAATTGATAGCACTTTGATTAGCAGAGTATTGTCTTCTGTTCTTCATTAAGGTGTTCTGAGAAGTGGCTATAAATAGATGTCTACATAAAGATCCATAGAAAATCATATGAAATTTTACAAATATTATATTGATTATATTGAGACCAAAACTAAATCCGCTGCCGAGGACAGACTCACGACGACGAGAAACAAATCTAAATCGACCACCTGCGGACAATGGTTATGCTTGTCCTGGATGTGGTTAAATATGTAGGTCACAGCTGGGGCTGCGCTGTCACGTGAAATTCTGCATTCCTCACTAATCTCGAAGACAAGCTTTATATTGATTTCTTATCAAGCAAGGTTATTTTAAATTAACATTGTTATTATTTGTTAACTTTTGGGGCAGACGTGTAAGAAGATCTAAGAGTTATTTCCCTTGCGCTTGTCACTTCAGCTTAAAGTGCAGAAACTAAATTATTGATTATTTAGGGCCTACACTCTTTTAAACAGATGCAGGATATTAGTTATTTATCTTACTAGGGCACTATAATGGCATACACATGTTAAGAACAACTCGGTAGAGCAGCGGTTCTCAACCTTTTAAGCTCGGCGACCCCTTTTTACAATTCCTCACTTTGCCGCGACCCTCCTCCCTCACACACACAGCAATAGAAGAATAGACAATAACAATCCATAGTTTCGATGGTCTTAGGCGACCCCTGGCAAATCGTCAATCGACCCCCAAAGGGGTCGCGATACACTGGTTGAGAACCCCTGCGGTAGAGACTTTACCATGTTTCCTAGTTTGATTACCAATAATTTTCTTCCAAACCGTTTCCTCTCTTTCTCATCTCCTTCCGGGTCACTCGTGACACTTTAGTTGCGATCTGTGGACGTCTGCTGTGTCAGAATTGCTGTGTCATCATCTTCTTCTCATCCAATCAATTTCTCATGGCTGTCAGACGCTATAAAGTGAGAAAGTAGACTAAGGAACTTTGAACCAATAAGTTATCTTTTGTTAAAGTTTTCTTTTTTTTTTAAAAAGATCACAGCATATCTGTTGTAGAGAGTAGAGCCCTAGGCCTTAAATAGGTTTCGGTTTGACGGCGTGATTTTTTTCCCCATTGCCTTATGTTAGCGGGGAGCAGGGCCAGTCCTACAGATTGCGGGGCCCTATGCGAAACGGATTGCGCGGGGCCTAATTTGGGTTGTGATAAGGATAATAAGTGAACATTAAGACTTTGTATTAGAAAATAGATTCGTGTTTTTATTTTATTCATAATTCACTAAGTACAAAATCACGGTAAAACTTTACGAGCCATCTACAGTAGAAGATAGTTTTCCAACAAAAAGCCGATAAACATTCAGACCTGCCTTTTAGATTTACTATCGACTCGCAAAATATCTTTATATATATATATATATATAGAGGTCGAGATAGATTTAGATCTATATTTGTGTGATAGTGACTATTAAAGTAAATTAAGTATTTGAAGTTCTTGTTTTGGTTAAAATTCGGATTATCATTACATTTTTATTAAATGAAAGCTGACAATGGCCTTTTTTTTAAATCGCGATGAGGATTGGCGTTTTCCATATTGAATATCACATCAAAATGGCAATTTTGTCTGTTTTAAGATTTGCATCAGTTTTCAGAAGATTTTAATTATCTCAGGACATTTTCATGACTTTTTCTTATATTTTATAATTTCAGGAGAATTCCAGGAACCCTTTAATAATAAGTTACAATGGTTTAATTTAATAATTTACAACTAGAATTCGCATCGCGCGGGGCCTACGAAAATGCGGGGCCCACGAAAATGCGGGGCCCACTGCGGCCGCATAGGTTGCAGTGGCCTAAGACCGGCCCTGCTTTTTTGGCCTATGGGTAGAAAATGTCCGACATGTAGAAAAGGCCGCACCTTGTCCAAAAATTGTCGAATCCTTTGGAAGTGAAGCTCTTCTTCTTCTTCTTCTCCTTCTAGCCAGCTTTTTTGCTGCTGAGCTGTGGGCTCTCTTGCAGAAAAATAGTGTGCCGTTCTCTTCAGTTGTTCAGCACTGCCCTACAGGGTGTTTGGTTATGTTGGGCTGGAGCGGAAGTAGGGTCGGCCTAAGGTGGATTAGGAAAGGGATTTCAAAGAGGATGTGGTTTACGGTTTCATAAGGGTGGGCGCAGTGTGTACAAAGGGGTAGTTGTGTGGAATTTATTTTGCTAACATGGTAGCGAAGCTCCGTGGGCTGAAGTTTCCATGGAGTTGATATCGCCGCTTTACGGTCCGGATACGGCCCGCAGACCATAGATTGGGCACCACTTCTATTTGGTTTTCTTTTTTTCGTTGTTTTTCTTTCTACAGTTCCTCCTATTAGCTTGCGAACTCTTCGTGTGTTTAAAAAAAAATGGGGTGGGAACTGGACGTGTGTTCTCAAAACGGCTCAAACGATTTTTCCTAGAAATGTATTTATAGTTTTGGTGGTAAAATGATCACTACCTAATTGGCCACGAAGCGGAAACTGGTTTAAACCGTTTGATGGTACTCGTCGTCGTGATGTAGCAGGGGCGGACTGGCTAGATGGGCATTTGGGCAAATGCCCGGTGGGCCGGTAGGACCACAGTAAGTATCTTCTTTTTTGAAACCACGTCTGTATTTTATAAGATAAGGGCCGCATGGATGCCACTATTAAATTGTTAAATTTTTCATAGTATTCCTTTTTCAGGGGAAGGGGCCTCTGAGCGAAGTATTTTCTTGAAAATCTTTTAAAGACTCTACTAAGGCCAACTCATTTAATCTAACACATTTCCCGAAATAATGTAATAGCCTACATCGGTAGAGCTTCATTCTTTTAGGGCCTATACACTTTGCGATTAAAAAGCAGCATAAAGCCTGTATTCCTTATAAGGACATAGTGCTCACTGTAGGCATGTGTACATCTATCGATACATTATCAAATTTAACATAATGATTTTGAGGACAGGTAGACCTAGAACTGGATGTCCATCATATAATATACAATTTATGGGCTGGATGGTTTCGAAATTTCCGGGCCGGTTTTGATACCCAGTCCACCCCTGTGATGTAGCACCGAACAGCTAGTACAACTTAACCGGTGTAGGCGTATTATTTTCTTATTGTAGGACTTGAAATAAACAAGAGCACACTTCCATTTGAAATAAAAATTGAATATAACTTTTAACTCCAGTACCGATACCAGTGTAGAAATACAAGTTAACAGTAATACTTTAAAATAAGCAGAGTTTGAAAATCTTTTTTTTTTTTAAACAAAGCTTATCTAACTTAAAAAACTTCGCTCTTACAGCTGTATTTCTTAATAGAAGTTTTTTTCCCTTATTCAATAACAAATAGAATAATTAATTACCAATAATAAATCGACTAATAGGTTAATTTTTTTTAATTGATTCATGATTTTGGTAGGTACAATAAATAATTGTTTAAAGTTTTAACTTGATCCAATAATTATCTAAGGAAATGAAACCCTACATATTTAACCGTGTCTATGAATACTTAAGGATTAATTTCCCTTGTTGGCATCAAGCAAAAATAATTACATTACCACCAATTAATTGACTAATTAATTAATTTTTAAAAATTGATTCATGTCTTGTCTATGTCAGTGAATAATTGTGCAAAGTTTCAGCTTGATCCGAGAATGGGTGTGGGAGAAATGACGTGTACACCCTTCTTGTACATGAGAGACACAGAGTAAGTTGATACTATGTAATAAAATAAACTGTCTGAAATGACGTGTACACCCTTCTTGTACATGAGAGACAGACTAAGGTGATATAAGCTATGTAATAAAATAAACTGTCTGAAATGACGTGTACACCCTTCTTGTACATGAGAGACAGACTAAGGTGATATAAGCTATGTAATAAAATAAACTGTCTGAAATGACGTGTACACCCTTTTTGTACATGAGAGACACAGAGTAAGTTGATACTATGTAATAAAATAAACTGTCTGCCCTAAACTTAGTTTCTAAGTGCGTCGCTCTTGTATTGAGATAGTGAAAGAGTTGTTACAATTTTTAAAAGGAAGATATAAATACTTGAGAAGTAACTCTCACAATTAGCTGAGATTAACGACAACAAAACAAACAAATGCATTCGTTGCGGTATAGAAGTTGTGTATCGTTGCATTTAGTAGGAGGACTAACTTAAAGCCGAGGCTCAGTTTCTTGCCCGCATCGCTGGTTTTAATTGACTGACAATACTTCTCGTCAGTAGTCCTGCATCATCAGAAATACTTGCGGCATTCGACTTCGACTCGCTCCGACTTTGGTCTGCCCCACACTGTTCAGGGCTGCAAGCTGTCACTGCAGAGTTTCATCTACAAGAGGTCGGTCCCTTCCGATATGTTATTTTAGTCAGTGTCTATAAACAGCCTTGTTGATGACTTTATGTTAAGGATTTGACATTGTGTTTGGTGTGTGTGTGTGTGTGTTAATTAATTAATAACCATTACATGCATTTGCGAAGAGGAAAGGGCCTGCGTGACCGAGTCAGAAGTAGTGAAGATATCTCGAGTTCAAGCCCCTGTTACAATTTCTGTTCCGTGATATCCCATTACCCCCCTTTGGTTGAGGAGGGGGTAAAATAAAGGTTGGGTATATGTTTAATTATTTTTACCTTTTTATCGACCCCCTTTAGTTAAATGCCGATATTGTTTGTGTGGATGTCTTCGTTTAGGATGATCTATGAAACTAAAAGCGCTATTTAAAATGCGATTTTTTTTTACCTATCTCTTCATTCTACTTACATTGGGTACAGCGACTACTTTTAGTTTTCAGAGATCGTATCCGTCTTTTTTCCCCCAGTTATTTGCGTATTCGATTTCCCGTCGCCAAATGTCGTCAGCGATTCTGGACGCGTCTCTTAAGTTACGTATTATCTATTACAATGATGAGTTAGAGATTATGGCACACACGTTAGCTAGTAATGCCAATGATGTCATCGCCTGCGTTGAACTGTTACTGGGGCAGGGACACTAGAAACGTATCAGACGTACGCAGTGTGTTTCTGATGCAGATTTCCCGCGCAATTGCGTCACAGGCGGATTTGATCTGGGAAATCGGATTGGAGTCTTTGTGTGAATAACACCTAGGTTACAGGTTGTGATGTAACCAAAGCGTGGCAGTAGGTAGTGTAGTGTACGGTTGCTATGGTAACAAAGATGGCTTTGAATCAGGTCGAACCGGTGGGCTTACTGACCTCACGCGTATAAGGTCGCTATTATTAGATTACACGTGTTCACACATTTGAGTCGTTTCAAGGTATTTGGGTTTTCTAGGAAATCGTCAGTATGGGAAACCTGGAAAGAACTTTTTATTGAGGAGGACCGTGAGTCAGCCAAAGAACAAGCGAAATAGAGCAAAATACTTTCACTCACTCACTCACACACACACACTTATCTAAGGAAAATATCTCCAAATTTACTGTCATACATCTCAATACTGTTAGATTTATTTCCCCTTTTTGATATCCAACAACATTAATTTATGAACACTATTTAATTAACGGGCACGACATGGCCTAAATTGTGCCGATGTGCCTAAACTCAAAACTCAAACTCATTTAATTGACTAATCGGTTAGTCTTTTGATTGATTCGTGTTTTGTTTGGAACAATGAAGTATCGTGCAAAGTTTCAGCTTGATCCTAGAGAGGGGAGAAATAACGAATTTCAAAAATGTGTACCACCCAGACAGACGTAGTGAGTTTGTGACAGACAGACAGACGTAGTGAGTTGGTATAAGCTTTGTAAAAATTCCTTATTATCGTTCCTAGTTGAGGAAAAGCAAGTTGTAATTTCAGTTTCTGTGTGGACTCTGTCCGATAATGAGCCAGTTATATAGATCGGATGTCAAACTAGGAAATCCTATGCCGAACTTAGTGAGGTTGTGACAGAGCGTCGAATGAGGACATGCTCTCCGACAAAATGAACTACGCATACCAAGAGTTGCGATGACATGGAGGGCCAATACGAGGAAAGCGCAAACAAGGACGTCCTCTTATAACTTGGCGCCACACTTTCATGGATGACCTCAGAACAGTGGACACCAGGTGGGAGGAGGCTTCAGACATTGCCAGTGACAGATCTTTGTGGAGACAGCTTGCCACCCAATGCGCCGAACGGCGCGGGAGTATGTCCGGTACTGGATATCGGGGGTCTGTTGTGTTGTTACTTCTGGATCAAGGCCCCATACGAGGCTCTGTTAGGGCGCGTTCAGATTGACTCTGAAAGTGGTATATCAGGGACTTATGGGCTACCTTAAAAGTATACTGACTTTAGAGGCTTGGTGTGTGTGTGTGTGTCACGGGTGAAGTGGGCGGTGTATTAGTGACTTCTGGACTACATTAAAAGTACAATGGCCCTAGATACGTGTGGAAAGTGAATTAGGTCATTACACTGACTTTGTTTTTTTTTTAAAGTACCCAGGGAAACACAGAGGAATGCGTATAAGTTAGGATTGGTTAGTCATGCCTCCCACCTGGTCACAAGCCACTCACAGTGACCTATTAAGGGGATAGGTCAGTGCACTTCACCTTCTTCAACCAGCTTCTCTTCTGGCCACCCACTCTTGAGTGCTTCCTCTCTTAATGTTCTGGGTGACCATAGCGGTCAAGGATTTCTATGTGCCTTTTTCTTAGCTTAGGCTCTGAAATGAGTTTATTATTATATGCTTAAAAACGTATTCATATACGTTTAGCCAGGAAAAAAACGTGAATTGTTATTATTTGTAATAAAACTTTTTTTTTTGACAACAATCCAATATGCATTAGGATCACATGTTTTTGTAAGGTATTTGAAAGTTGTGACTTCATTTTATTTTCATTGGTAGCTTTTAGAAAAGGTGTTATAGAACAGAAAAAAAAGTAACCCTTTCAGACCTTGTGATCTCTATGGCGGATGATGCTAAGGTCATCTGTTTCTTTGGCCAACTGTTAACAAGCAGGGTGTCATGTGGCCAGCACAATGACCAACCGCCTTTACTTTCCCCAACTAAAGTAAGGTACCCATTCGAGTTGGATGGACTCAGGTGTGCCCTAAGAATCCAGAAATTTAAAATCCTAGTTTTCTCCAATATTCAAATCCAGGACCCCTGGTTCGGAAGCCAAGTGCTTAACAACTCAGCCACTTGCCCCCATAGAACAGAATAAGCAAAATATAAAATATCTTTAAAAAACAACAACAAAGCTTATCTAAGGGAAATAACTTACAACTATGTGTCTCATCAATATTGAAGTTATTTCCCTTGTGCAATATAATTAATTTCCAATAATTAATGGACTAATAGGTTACTTTTATAATTTATTTATTTTGTTATGTACAATAAATAATTGCTTAAAGTTTCAAATTGATCTGACAATTGGTATTGGCTTATTTATCCAGGGGATGAAACCGTTCATATTTAGCCATATCTGCGAAGACTAAAGGATTAATTTTCCTTGGTATCAAACAGAATCATTCTCAACAGTAATTAATTAACTAATGGGTTACTTTTTTTTTAATAGAATCATTTCTTGTCCTATACAATGAATAATTATTGTGAAAGGTTTCAACTTGATCTGAGAATCTTTATGGGAGAAATAACATGCACAAACATTTTATTAGACAGGGTGAGTTGATATAAGCTTTGTAAAAATAATAGTTAAGTAATGGGCAGGACATGATTATAACGTTCAGACATGGCCTAATCAGTGCCTTTGTTAGTGATGCTATTAAAACTCTTGCATAAGTGAGAACAAGTTGAAAGATAATTCCTATGGACAATTGATAGGGGCCTATACAAGTAAAAACTTAATATTTCTATAGACAATTGATAGGGGCCTATACAAGTTAAAACTTAATATTTCTATAGACAATTGATAGGGGCCTATACAAGTTAAAACTTAATATTTCTATAGACAATTGATAGGGGCCTATACAAGTTAAAACTTAATATTTCTATAGACAATTGATAGGGGCCTATACAAGTTAAAACTTAATATTTCTATAGACAATTGATAGGGGCCTATACAAGTTAAAACTTAATATTTCTATAGACAATTGATAGATGCCTATACAAGTAAAAACTTAATATTTCTATAGACAATTGATAGGGGCCTATACAAGTTAAAACTTAATATTTCTATAGACAATTGATAGGGGCCTATACAAGTAAAAACTTAATATTTCTATAGACAATTGATAGGGGCCTATACAAGTAAAAACTTAATATTTCTATAGACAATTGATAGGGGCCTATACAAGTAAAACCTTAATATTTCTATAGACAATTGATAGGGGCCTATACAAGTAAAAACTTAATATTTCTATAGACAATTGATAGGGGCCTATACAAGTAAGAATTTAATATTTCTATAGACAATTGATAGGGGCCTATACAAGTTAAAACTTAATATTTCTATAGACAATTGATAGGGGCCTATACAAGTAAAAACTTAATATTTCTATAGACAATTGATAGGGGCCTATACAAGTAAGAATTTAATATTTCTATAGACAATTGATAGGGGCCTATACAAGTTAAAACTTAATATTTCTATAGACAATTGATAGGGGCCTATACAAGTTAAAACTTAATATTTCTATAGGCAATTGATAGGGGCCTATACAAGTTAAAACTTAATATTTCTATAGACAATTGATAGGGGCCTATACAAGTAAGAAGTTAATATTTCTATAGACAATTGATAGGGGCCTATACAAGTAAGAATTTAATATTTCTATAGACAATTGATAGGGGCCTATACAAGTTAAAACTTAATATTTCTATAGACAATTGATAGGGGCCTATACAAGTAAAAACTTAATATTTCTATAGACAATTGATAGGGGCCTATACAAGTTAAAACTTAATATTTCTATAGACAATTGATAGGGGCCTATACAAGTAAGAAGTTAATATTTCTATAGACAATTGATAGGGGCCTATACAAGTTAAAACTTAATATTTCTATAGACAATTGATAGGGGCCTATACAAGTTAAAACTTAATATTTCTATAGACAATTGATAGGGGCCTATACAAGTTAAAACTTAATATTTCTATAGACAATTGATAGGGGCCTATACAAGTAAGAAGTTAATATTTCTATAGGCAATTGATAGATGCCTATACAAGTTAAAACTTAATATTTCTATAGACAATTGATAGGGGCCTATACAAGTTAAAACTTAATATTTCTATAGACAATTGATAGGGGCCTATACAAGTAAGAAGTTAATATTTCTATAGGCAATTGATAGATGCCTATACAAGTTAAAACTTAATATTTCTATAGACAATTGATAGGGGCCTATACAAGTAAGAAGTTAATATTTCTATAGACAATTGATAGATGCCTATACAAGTAAGAACTTTATGTTTCTATTGACAATTGATAGGGGCCTATACAAGTAAGAACTTTATGTTCTTTTTTTTGTATTGAAAAAGACATTTTTATGTATATGTTTATTGTTCAAGTAAAAGTTGTTTGATACCAGTGCTAAAATACTTATCTGAACATTCTTCTTTTCCATCATTCATCTGCTTAAATTAACATCTATTAATATATGGATGACAAAAGTTGTCATCATTAAACCACAATGGAAGAAATATATCTATATATCTATATCTCTCTATTATATATATATATATATATATATATAATTTTTAGATTAACACAGATCAACTGGTATTCTCAATATACTAACAATTTCCGCTAATTGATGATTTTATTCATACTTAACATAACCAGATTTTAATTGTTTTTCTTTTCCAGATAAGGATATCATTCTCCAAGTGTTGATTGGAGACTAGGGTAATAGGATACAACTCTGCATAAGCTGTGATAACATTGATGGCGACTCCAAAGTTCCTAAACACATTGGCAACACAGAGTGCTTGATATCAGGGGCATTGTGTTGGTGTTTTTATAAGCTGGACCAGGTCCATTGCAGTGTGTGATTGTTTCAAGAGAGAGGTGGGATGGATGAATCACTCAGGCATATCAACCCCAATCCGACGCTGTCGGCTAATATTTTCTCCAGGACTCTGTTCTGGTAAGTTCATTAAATTCCGGGGGTCGTTTCATTGTCTGAATCTAGTGATGCTAACACTTTGGCATAGTGTGAGCCCGTTCCAAATCCAATAGTGCTCACAGAACTTAGTTCCCATTTAGAATATTGAATACCTTAACTGCACAAACTTGAATCGTAGAATAAGCAAGTATAGAGAGTTCTTCCAATATAATGTTAAAAAAGGTCTTTCAGACCTTGCGATCTATGGGTCAGAGGATGTAAAGGTCAATTATTTCTAAGGCCCGTGATTAACGGGGTGTCCTGTTATCCAGCGCAACGACCCGACCAACCGCCTTTTTCTTTTTCTCTAACTATTCTCAAGTTCCCAAAAAGATCTGGGTGGACTCAGAGCTGCCCTTAAGATCCTCAAAGTAAAAAAATCCCAATCTTTACCAAGATTCAAACCCAGGACCCTTGGTTCGGAAGCCAAGCGCTTTACCACTCAGCCACCACACCGCCAATATAATGATACAATATAAATAAAAGGAACAGATACATCCACAGTAAAAATACTGAAAGAAAGCTCCAATGTATAGATGACCCTAGGACCCTTTCTTCTCCCCCTTATATATGCCCTGATCTAAGTATATCTTCTCAAAGGTTAAGAAAGAAACAGAATATTAAAGAACGCATTCTGTTTATTTTTAGCGCCCCTGGACTTTTATAAACTATATTTAGCTCTTCAACTTGATACGTGACACAATGCTTTAGAAATTTTTCTGTCATATCCTAACTGTAACATATATAAGTGGTATTGACTTTCTAAATCCCCAACTCATTAAATCATCTCATTGCTCAGATAAATGGTTATTTAATTTCCCTTAATTAAAAAAAAAGAAGTAAAAAAAAAAAATGTTAGGAGTCAGTTATTTTTCCTATTTTTTTTTTAAACTTAGCCGTTAGTGGGAAAAAAAGTCGTTAGTGTAAAAAGAAAAAGTCGTTAGTGGAAAAAAAAAGTCGTTAGTGGAAAAAAAAAAAGTCGATAGTGGAAAAAAAAGTCGTTTGTGTAAAAAAAAAGAAAAAGTCGTTAGTGAAAAAAAAAATCGTTAGTGTAAAAAGAAAAAGTCGTTAGTGTAAAAAGAAAAAGTCGTTAGTGGAAAAAAAAAGTCGTTAGTGGAAAAAAAAAAGTCGTTAGTGTAAAAAAAAAAGTCGGTAGTGGAAAAAAAAAGTCGTTTGTGTAAAAAAAAAGAAAAAGTCGTTAGTGAAAAAAAAATCGTTAGTGTAAAAAGAAAAAGTCGTTAGTGAAAGAAAAAAAGTCGTTAGTTTACTGTTTGTCACTAAGACCTTCATCAAGAAAAATGTAGAGCTGGCTTGCTTCTTTGTTTTATTTGTTTTCAATTCAATCAGTTGTAACATTTAAACAATTTACACACGAGTCATAGTCATTAGAGTGTAAGATTTACCAACATTGATTGAGCTCGTTATATGTTTTTAATCAACATCAAATCAATAACCTTCACAGTGAGATATACATTTCTTGATAAGCCTCATAATCCCAAAGTCATTATATTTGATGTGTTATGGTTTAAAATGAAAAGAAAGAAAAAAAAAAAGATCATCGGCTCTACTAAATTTGACTTTTAGACATCAAGCTGTGATGAATGCCCTGGATATGTATTTTGAGTGCCAAACATTTGAGAATTCCCTTCAGCTGAGGGTTCTATTTCCCATATCCCATAATATTTACTGTTCAAGCTATATCAACATAACATAGACATCATAGGCTGTCTCCAACAATTTTGGCTTCTGTCACACTCGTTGAACTTGTGTGTCACGTCTGCTAAATAGTTTGCATCGTATGTGGTTATCGCCCTTGCTACTGACAACAAAAAATTCCTGCTATTCATAGGTCGGTTAAAAATGGTCTTCATGGTACGTTGATTTACATGTATAGAATATTAGCTTCAAATACATTCTTAAACCAGTTTATGTGTGCCTAGCGTCATAGATTTATAGTAGACAAGTACTTTATCAAATCTTTTATTTCAAGAGGTTTGTCTTCTAGAATGTTTCTCGTCTTTCTGCATGACCCCTGTGTTTACTTTTTCTATTACTTCCCTTGTCGCTATGATGAGAATTATGTTGTATTGAAAGTACTGCAGAAGTGATAATCCTCAAATTTCCAAAGGAAAACAGCTGGAGCTCTTTACCCATATCTGTCTGAATGTGGCATTTTACGCCGTAAGAGGCGATTTCCTTTGCGATTTCCCATGATACTAAAAAGGCACTGCTGCGGCGAGATGGAGTCTCTCCGTTGCCGTGGGAAAGCAAATTCTTGGATGCCCACACGTCAACACTCGCCTTCCTTCCAGACTGACCGGATCCAAAGGAATGGAGCAACATCGCAAGTCAGGTGGCTGCAGGAGTTTGTCAGAGAGTGGTCATACCTTGATGCACTGCTGCGGTGAGATGGAGTGGCCTCTCCGTTTCCGTGGGAAAGCAAATGCTGGGCTGCCCACACGTCAACACTCGCCTTCCTCCCAGACTGACCGGATCCAAAGGAATGGAACAACATCGCAAGTCAGGTGGCTGCAGGAGTTTGTCAGAGTGGTCATACCACTGTTAACCCCCCCCCCCTTTTTTTTTCGCCTACGATGCTCCAGAACAGGATTTTCTTTTAGGGTTTACCTCCCTTATCCTTTGACCTTACAGGGACACACACAAATGCGGCTTATAACCTATAGCTATGGAACCGACGGGCCATTACTGTCTCACACCATGGGGCCAAACCTCCTCCACACCCTTGAAGATAAGCCTGAGGTTTCACAGCCTCATTTTCCGCCTGTCGCCACTAAGAGGTACTGCGTAGGAGTTGCTGTGAAGAGACTATGTCCAAAGACAGCGTGAAGCGTCTCCATATCACCCATATCATTAAAAACAATTTATTTCGACACATAGCTGCATTGGAATATTATTGCACGGTCCTTGGGTTGATCTGGTTATAAATGGGATTATTATTCTGGATTGAATTTTGGTTGAGAAATACGTAGAGCTGGGAGGGGGTAGATAACCGTGGGAGGAAACTATATTCTAGACAATATTTGCAGTTATTGCACTGTTATGACTTGCTCTCTGTTTCAGTTGGTTGGATCCCCTGTTTAAGAAAGGTTACAAGCGGCCACTTGAAGACACTGACCTATACAACGTCTGCCCTTCAGATTCCTCCGAGTACTTGGGGAACAAGCTAGAAGAGTAAGTATACAGTGTTATATACATCTCCGGCAAGATGGTTCTGTTTTGTTAATTCAAGAAGAAATATCAGGCATTAAAGAAACAGAAATGATCAGGCATTCCCCCCCCCCCAGACCCAACATTTGTACGTTATCCCCCCCCCCCGTTAATCCAATATATGTCATGTGTCTATGCCCAGTGCTGGATGAGTCAGTTTTCGCACCAGCTGTTATCCCGTCTCTCTGTTGGGTGTTTAAGTGTGGTGTATTTTTAATTGCAGTGGGTCACACGGCATTGCATTCTTATCATAATCCAATTTCATGTGAACAAATATGTTTGAATAACATTCAGAAATGTGTTACGAATTGTAACGTGAACTCTGTTAAGTTTTGCACTAGACATGGGCAACCGGTAGACATTGTTATTGTCTCTTCCTGTTGTTGGCTCCCCTTTTGTTGTGTGATCTCTGGTCTCCCCCCTTTTATTGTGTGATCTCTGGTTTCCCCCTTTGATTGTGTGATCTCTGGTTTCCCCCTTTGATTGTGTGACCTCTGGTTTCCCCCTTTTATTGTGT